>NW_020523597.1:0-300000 GCF_003368295.1 Carassius auratus
CTGCAGGTGCACAAGGCTAAGGCACTGAAAGACCTGCACGAGGGTGGTCACGATCCAGCGCTTCTGGAAGAGCTCCGAACCGCCACTGACCTTGCGCTTCGAGCGACGAAGGTCACCGCGAGTTCGCTGGGTCGTGCGATGTCCACATTAGTGGTCCAGGAGCGCCATCTGTGGCTGGGTCTGGCAGACATGAGGGACACCGACAAGGTCCGGTTTCTCAATGCCCCTGTGTCCCAGACCGGCCTCTTCGGCGACGCAGTCGAGATTTTGGCCCAGCAAAGCCTGCTCGTCGCCGAGGGCAGCCCCCTGCATCCGCCCCTGCTCACGCGTCGCATCTGCAGCAGCCTCCAAGTGGTGCCGTTGAGCTGGGCACAGGCAGGCTGCCCCTCCCGTCCTGGCCCCCGTCAAACCTGACGGTAAGCAGAAGAGCAAGAGGCCCTGGGACGGGTGACCCAGAGAGAGGTAGCTGCTTTCTGGGGGATGGTGTAGGCACCTCTCCCTCCCCTGGAGGAGGGCCAGGCGGAGAATTTGGAAATCTCGACAGGAGAGTAGTTTCCTCCCTCTCTGGGTCCCAGGAGGGCACGGAGAGTTGCGGACGGCCAAGCACCGGACCTCACTCATCCTCCTCCTTCGCCAGATGGCAGCTGCGGGCGGTTCGAGAGTGTCAACAAAGGCCCTACTCACGCACCCTCTGCCAACCCGTGGAACCAGGTGAGCCCTGCACCCCACACTCGCACCACACTCCGGCCTGCTCACAAGCCGCCCGAGTTGGGCCCCTGTGTTCCACCTCGCTGCCCCACTGCGGGTACGGCTGTGGTTCTGCTGGTCCCGCTTGTACGGTTCTTAGGCGCCTGGTCAGCGCTACCCAGCCCGTCTCGCTGGCTTCTGCGAACCATCAGCCTCGGCTATGCGATTCAGATCGCCCGGCTTCCCCCCAAGCTCTGCGGGGTCCGCTTCACTACAGTGGAAGCGTCCGATGCCCCTGTCTTGCGGAAAGAGATCGCAGTCCTACTGGCGAAGGCCGCGATAGAGCCGGTCCCTCCAGCCGATATGAGGAAGGGGCTTACAGCCCGTACCTCATTGTACCCAAGAAAAGCGGTGGGTTACGACCGGTCTTGGATCTGCGAGTTTTGAATCGGGCCCTCTATCGGCTACAGTTCAAAATGTTGACACAGAAACGCATTTTCAGGTGCGTCCGTCCCCAAGATTGGTTTGTAGCGATCGACCTGAAGGACGTGTACTTTCATGTGTCCATACTTCCGCGCCACAGACCTTTTCTGCGGCTTGCGTTCGAAGGACTAGCATATCAGTACAAGGTCCTGCCCTTCCGGCTGTCCCAGTCTCCCTGTGTCTTCACGGAAGTCACGGAGGCAGCTCTCGTTCCTCTCAGAGAGCAGAGTGTTCGCATTCTCAATTGGCTGATACTAGCACAGTCTCGAGATCAGTTGTGCGAGCACAGGGATGTGGTGCTCCGGCACCTGAGCCTGTTGGGCCTTCAGGTCAGCTGGGAAAAGAGCAAACTCTCACCATTGCAGAGGATCTCTTTTCTCGGTATGGAGTTGGATTCGGTCGAACAGACAGCACGCCTCACAGAGGAACGTGCGCGGTCGGTGCTAGCCTGCTTGAATACGTCCAAGAGCAGGACGGCGGTCCCACTGAAACTCTTTCAGAGGCTCCTGGGGCATATGGTGGCCACAGCGGCACTTACACCGCTCGGCCTATCACATATGAGACCGCTCCGGCACTGGCTTTATTGCTGAGTCCCGAGGTGGGCGTGGAAGCGCGGCACTCACCGGGTCCAAGTTACACCGGCCTGTCGCCAAACCCTCACTCCGTGGTCAGATCTGGCATTCCTATGGGCAGGGGTGCCCCTAGAGCAGATCTCCAGGCATGCTGTGGTTTACACGCATGCCTCCACCACCGCCGGGGGGGCCACGTACAACGGGCATGCAGTCTCAGGGGTTTGGACGGGCCCGCAGCTGCAGTGGCACATCAATTGCCTAGAGTTGTTAGCAACGCACCTTGCCTTGAACCGTCTCAAAGGTCTCTTACGAGGCAAGCCTGTGCTGGTCCGATTGGACAACACTGCGACTGTTGCGTACATCAACCACCAAGGTGGTCTGCGCTCTCGTCGCATCTTGCAACTCGCCCGCCACCTCCTCCTTTGGAGTCAGAAGGTTCTGAGGTCACTTTGTGCTGTTCACATTCCAGGCCTGCTCAGTCGTACAGCCGACGAGCTGTCTTGAGCAATGCTCCCGGGAGAATGGCGACTCCATCCCCTGATGGTCCAGCTGATTTGGAGGCGGTTCAGAGCCACTCAGGTAGACCTGTTTGCTGCTCCAGAGACCTCTCACTGCCAGGCTTTCTACTCCCTGACCGAGGGAACTCTCGGCACGGATGCACTGGCACACAGCTGGCCGCGGGACCTACGCAAGTATGCGTTTCCCCCAGTGAGCCTTCTCGCACAGACGTTGTGCAAAGTCCAGGAGGACGAGGAGCAAGTCTTACTAGTAGCGCCATATTGGCCTACTCGGACCTGGTTCCCCGAACTAGTGCTCCTCTCGACAGCCCCTCCTTGGCTGGTTCCTCTGAGGAGGGATTTACTGACTCAGAGACGGGGCACCATTTGGCACCCGCGTCCAGACCTTTGGAAACTCCATGTTTGGTCCCTGGACGGGACGCGGAGGTTCTAGGTGACCTACCCCAAGAGGTAGTTAACACCATCACTTCGGCAAGAGCACCGTCTACGAGACACGCCTATGCCTTGAAGTGGAACCTGTTCGTTGAGTGGTGTTCTTCTCGCCGAGAAGACCCCCGAAGATGCCCGATTGCGGCCGTGCTATCCTTTTTACAGCAAGGGTTGGAGCGAAGGCTGTCTCCCTCCACCCTCAAAGTCCAGGTTGCCGCTATTGCTGCGTACCATGACCCTGTGAATGGGAAGTCTTTGGGTAAGCATGACCTCATCATCAGGTTCCTTAGAGGGGCCAGGAGGTTAAATCCATCCCGGCCCCCCTGTATACCCTCTTGGGACCTGTCTCTAGTGCTTAAATCACTACAGCAGGGCCCATTCGAGCCTTTGCATTCAGTTGAGCTAAAGTTTCTTTCATTGAAAACTGTGCTCCTGTTTGCACTGGCCTCCATCAAGAGGGTAGGGGACCTGCATGCATTTTCGGTCAACGATTCGTGCCTAGGGTTCGGGCCGGCTGACTCCCAGGTAATCCTGAGGCCCCGGCCTGGCTACGTGCCCAAGGTTCCCACTACACCCTTCAAAGACCAAGTGGTGAACCTGCAAGCGCTGCCCCTGGAGGAGGCAGACCCAGCCCTGGCTTTGCTTTGTCCTGTTCGAGCATTAAGGTGCTACGTGGACCGGACGCAAAGCTTCAGGACCTCAGACCAGCTCTTTGTCTGTTACGGAGGCCGGCAGAAGGGGAATGCCGTCTCTAAGCAGAGGATGGCCCACTGGATTGTGGATGCCATAACCCTGGCTTATCAGGCTCAGGATGTGCCCTGCCCGTTCAGGCTTCGAGCTCACTCAACTAGAAGTGTTGCATCCTCCTGGGCGCTGGCTCGTGGCGCCTCGCTGACAGATATTTGTAGAGCTGCGGGCTGGGCGACCCCTAACACGTTCGCTAGGTTCTATAGCCTTTGTGTTGAGCCGGTATCCTCCTGTGTTCTCACCTCAAACGGGTAGTGGCACTGAGAGGCCCCGGTTACTGTCGGCTTGCTAAAACTGCTCCAGAGTGTCCGAACTGTAGACCCTGTTGAGTTCCTCCATCACCCTAGGCAGCTGGACGCGGCGGAACGTCCGGCGCCAGGCCTTCATGATGAATCCGTGAGAACCATGGAAGGCTGGGCTCCATATTGAGACCTAAGCGGTACTCGTATGTGTATAGTCCACGGTATAGCCTTAGAGCCCGTGTTTCCCCGGCAGACTTCTGCCTTCCCAAGAGGGTTTTAATCACCTCAAATTTCTCCGTATACTCCTAAACGGATGCTATATGTGTATTTGCCTCCGAGACCTCCTTCGGGAAGGATGGGGCTTCCGCAGCGTCCCGGCTCCAAGCGGACCGGGTACGTTTTCCCAGTGTTATCCAATCTCACCCAGTGAGGTAGTGCTTTGACAATGGTGAGTGGAGCTACTGTCGAGAGTGACCGACTGAAAGGGAACGTCTCGGTTACGTATGGTAACCCTCGTTCCCTGAGGGAGGGAACGGAGACGCCACGTCCCGTCGCCATGGTTGCTGTACCGCCGCTGAGCTGCCGGGTTCCCGGCTCGGCTCCTCAGCGAAAAACTGGTATGCATTGCACCTGCTGCCCTCTTATACTCACGCAGTGATCAGCGGCAGCTGGATGCAATAATTGCATGCCAATGTGCATTGGCTCGTTTAGTTTACACTCGAAGTAGATTGGTCTATCGAAGCAATATCCCATATTCGTCGGTCATCCGACGTGGCGTCTCCGTTCCCTCCCTCAGGGAACGAGGGTTACCATACGTAACCGAGACGTTAATGTTTTTAAGTTGTTTAGGGTGAGATTATGAAATAGATTCAGAATTGAAATGAAAATGGATTTTAAATTCCAACCAAGTTCCTGAATTCCAATTATATTTGAATTGATAACAAACAGCATCCCATATTGCAGTCTAAAAGTAAGAATTAATTGAAGTTCAAAGAAATGTAACTGTACAAGAAAAGTAAAATTTGCCTAGATAAAATTGTAATGTTGGCTGGACAAACAGATTAATAGATCTATTTTTTAGATATAGAATCGATAGATATATTTTAGAAAAGTAGTTTATATATTTCATCATAATTAATAAAAAAACATACAGTTCTAAGTGTGTCTTACCTGTGTTGAATTTATATTGTTGTCATTCCAATTCAAATTCAGATTCAACTTACTGGCTATTATTTTAATTTTCTTACTATAAAACTAAAGTTTGTCTGGATAAATTTTGAATCTTTGATTGATAAGATTTTTCATATTATAAGATTTCACCTTTTTAAATAAAACAGCTTTTGTAGACCAGAATGCAAGAACACTTAAGTAGCTTTACTGATTTTCTTGAATTACAGTTCAGTAAATATATCTTTTTTTCTATTCCAATTTAAATTCCAGTTCAACCTTCTGACCAACTGAATTCATTTCAGATATCTATGTCAACCAGGCAATGTGTTTTATTTCCAGGCACACTGATAGTAAAGCACTTTGCTACTCTGCATAAAGTTTTGAAAAGTCAGCCAATCAGATTTAAGCTTACCAAATTGAGAAACCGATTGCCAGTTTTGTGTGCAATACATATCATACGGTTGTCATGCCCGTTTGAGGCTGAGACTAATGTCCAGCCACGTGAAACAACATAAACAGTCCCAGAAGAACCTGTCCAAACAGCAGAGACATTCACTACATGATCCCTAAAGCCCCACGGGAATCGTCCTACCACAACCAGGTGCCTGTCTCTTTATTTCTTAAGAACTACTGAGCTTGCTCTCTTTACAAAAATCCCTCCAGTACACCCCGCAAGGGAAGACTCAGAGAGTGGGAAATACAGAGCCTGAAAGTACATCTCCTTTTTCTCTTGTACTTTCCAACTGGTAAATTCTTTTTACATTTGTTCACACAGCTCCTACAAAATAATGGTTGCAGGGGGAGAAAATTACAGAGCAAGATCCAATTATAAAGGGGCGGTGAAGAACCCCAGACATGACATGCAGCGAAGAGCAGATAGAGAGGAGGAGCAGGGAACTCAAGCAGGTGTTGAGACTCCTCTTTGACTGAGGGCGAACAGATTGCCTCCATCCTGCCAGCACTCATCTGCATGGTAATATCAGCTGCCCCCTGCTAACCAGACAAAATGATAAGACCTTCTGCCACAAGCGGTATGTGGAGAAATGCAACACACCGTTCTGATGCTTGCTTATGGATATACAGCACTTGAAGTCAGTTCGAACAATAGGCATCTTATTAACCCCGGGGCAGCTCCTAATCTACCAAACTGTTTGACATCATTGTGCCATTCCAGGTCAGGAACAAATATATATTATATATATATATATATATATTATATATATATATATATATATATATATATATATATATATATATATATATATATATATATATATATATATATATATTTGTTCCTGATAAACATTCCCACAGCCATTGTTTTTCCCACTTATGTCTCTCAAGCAGACCATATTTGATTTACCAAACAAAGACAAAACAAAGAGTGGTAGAAAAAGTACAGAACTACATGTTGATAAATTCACAGACAAAATACTGAAAATAGTATTTATTTTTAAACAATTAAACAACTAATTTTGGTAGGAGTAACACAATTTTAATTGTGGACACTGTATCTTTTATTCAAAGTTGTATATAAAGCAAAGATTGTTGCAGTACATTTTACAAGAAAATACTGTTTTCATCAAATATGTACAGTATAGATGGATGGATGGACAGACTGAAAGACAAACCTTAAAGATTGTTGTTTTTGGACAATTGCACCCATAAAAGCATCACTAAAATATTTTTTGCACTTTAGTTGGCTTGGCTGAGATTCTTCATCTATATGTTTTCTCTTTTTTTCATTTCACAGCAATTTAATGATGAGTATAGAATACATTTTTTATTTCAGACAATTAGTTTTTTATTTGCTGTTCATTCTTGGAGTGAAATGATGTGCAGTTGACTACCTTAACAGAAGTGCATTATTATCTGCTTCTTTTCCAATTAGTAATACTGCTGGTAATGCTCAAATGTGTGTGTGTATGTCATATTTGCTTACTCATCAGTATGTAAATACCTGCCATACTTTACCACTTGTGGCCAATAATTAGACTATGCTAAAGACGTTTGGTCTGCAGGACACAATCAACATGACAGCGCAAAGTAGACAGCGGGTAAAATAAGTTTTGAACAGATCACCATTTTTCTCAGTAAATGTATTTCTAAAGGTTCTGTTGACATGAAATTTTCAACAGATGTCGGTGACAAACCAAGTAATCCAAACATACGAAGAAAGCAAAAACAAATAAGTTCAGAAATTACGTTCTGTGTAATAAAGTAGAATGACACAGGTAAAAGTACTGAACACATGAGGAAAGGGAGGTGCAAAAAGCCAAGAAAAGCCAAGACACCAGCTGAAATACATCAGTAATTAGAAAGCATTCCTACCCCTTGTCATTGGTTACAGAAGGATTTCTATACTTCTGAATGTTCCAGTGAGCATAGTTGGGGCCATAATCCGGAAGTGGAAAGAACATCATTTCACCATAAACTTGTTTCTGACAGAAGGGTGAAAAGATTTATCAGAAGAGTTCCAAGGATCACTTGTGCAGTACTTCAGAAAGACCTGGAATTAGCATGTACAATTATATCAAAGAAAATAAGTACAATAAGTAATTCACGTACTGTATGCACGCTCACCACACAAGGATCTGTTGCTGAAGACAAAGCATGTTGAAGCTTGTTTAAAATTTGCTGCACGACATGAAATACTTGGAGACTCTGGCACGATGAGACACAAATTGTACTCTTTGGATGCCATAACACACACTATTTTTGGAGGTCAAATGGCACATCACTCCAACACATCATGGTGTAGCACTGGCAAAATTTTAATGATTGAAGGAAGGATGAATGGAAAAATGTACCAAGATATTCTTGATAAATATCTCCTGCCATCTACCAGAATGATGAAGATGCAATGCAACATTCCAGCGAGACAATGATCCTAAACACACTATGTTTGGAAACTATGATTTGGTTTCAGAGAAATAAAAAGTAAAGCTGCTAGAATGGCCCAGCCAATCACCTGACTTGAATCCAACAGAAAATCCATGGAAAGAACTAAAGATTAGAGGTCATAGAAGCGGCCCATGGAACCTTCAAGACTGGAAAACTGCTTGTGTGGAAGAATGGGCCAAAATCACACCTGAGCAATGCCTACAACTAGTTTCTCCATACAGGAGGTGTCTTGAAGTTGTCATTAACAACAAAGGCTTCTGTAGGAAATATTAAATAAATTTCAGTAAGCGTGTTCAATACTTCCTTGGGTCATTCCATTAAATTACACAGAACTTAATTTCTGAACTTATTTGTATTGTTTTCTTTGAATGTATGGATTAGTTGGGTTGTTACAGACATCTGGTGAAAATTTCATTTCAGCAGCAACTTTAGTAATATATTTACTGAGAAAAATGGTGATGTGTTCAATACTTACTTTACCTGCTGTAAATGAGACTGCTGCCAAAAAAAAATAAATCCCCAGGTCATTACTCGTTTTGCTTGAGCTCTTTTTTTTTCTGCTTGTCTTGGACAGCGGCTGAGCCGGAGGGCTGAGGAGGAGATGATGTGACTCAGGGAGATTTCTGCCTGGTTGCTCTCTGCAGGCTGTGTGAAGGGGGAAGGTAACCAGCAGGTGGGCCGAGACTTGAAGGAATTTTCAGCACATGAAGGAAATAGAACAAAATAGTTTCTGTGTCACAGTGAGCAAATAGCATCCTCAATCAGAAAGCACATGACCTGTCACACACACACACTCACACACACACACACACACACACACACACACACACACACACACACACACACAGACACACAGATGCACTTCCAAAACATCTGTACTTATGATATAAAATCCCTTCTTAGTCCTGATGCTATAGTGAGGCAGTGATAGTTTCATAGTAACATTTCATGTCCAGCAATACCCCTCTCCCATAAGCACAAGATAGATAGATAGATAGATAGATAGATAGATAGATAGATAGATAGATAGATAGATAGATAGATAGATAGATATACAGAAAGACAGACAGACAGACAGACAGATAGACAGACAGACAGACAGACAGACAGACAGACAGACAGACAGACAGATAGATAGATAGATAGATAGATAGATAGATAGATAGATAGATAGATAGATAGATAGATCCATGAACAATGCACAGGATTAGCATTTCTAACATGTAAAGAAAGAAATCCTCATTTCAGGCTGTGTACTTTTTTGTTCTATTCATACGGCATAAAATTACAGCTAGTTACACTCCATCAGAGTCATTAGCATCCTGTCCCTGTCTTTCTAAAAACAGAATATTGTATTGTGCAGACGCATAGCATGATTACAAGAGAGGCAGCCTCAAGAGAACAGAAGCTCAAATCGGCAGTGTGAAAGTGTCCCTCAGGGGCTACAGCAAAGGTGTTTCATTCCCTCTGTTGATGTGACAAGATAGCACGAAAGAGTGCAGGTCATGCGTGTGTGAGCACAAGCACATGGGTGTTGTGTAGGGAATGTCTCACATCTGTTTTTGGATGAAGGGGGAAAAACAGAGAGTGTTTTAATTATCATATTTGTCATTTAAAAAGAGACGATCTCTGGAGTGAAATCAAACAGTTACTGATTCTTTCCCTTCTAGTGAAGGCGACCTTCCACAACTTATTTTTTTCTGTCCACTAGGTCTGTCTGATTTGTATTTTGCATCAATTACTGTAGTTTGGTTCTGACAGTTGACAGATTCTCAGCAGAATACACCTGGGATTATGGGGAAGATGTTTCTTAGTAAGTTTGTGCTTTGTAGAGAGCTGATAATTAAATAAGAACTGTGTTTTCACTGTTTCATGCACAGGTGACATTTTAACCCTTGTGCTGAAAATCCTTTACTTAATGTGGTGATTGTGGTCAGAAATGACCGGCATTTAAAAAATTGCTTTTAAAACTATTATTATCCTATATTATATACAAATCTTGGATAAAATATTTTTGTCAACATGTTTTCTTCCTATTAGCATGGGTCTTTTTGGAATTGATTGATCATGGCCTCATTGATCTGAGCTTATGCACTTCAGTTTTTGTGTAAACATTGCCTAAACATATCCTCAAATCATGCTTTTCTTCACTCAAAAATGGATGTGCATAAGTTAAGATCATTGAGGCCTATGATAAAAAAATTAAAAAAACTGCCAATTGAAAAAAAAAAAAAAAAAAAAAAAACATTGATGAAAATATTAAATCCACTGTTTGCTAATAATACAGCATTACTGGAAATGTATGAGCAATTTTTTATTTATTTTTCTGCAGGCTGGTCATTTATGACATCTTTAAATAGCTCTTATAATTTCAGCGTTTTAAATAATATGCAAACATGTCTTGCATTGGCAAATCAGAATCCTCATAATGGCTTTCAGAGCAAAATAAAGTTAGTGCTAATTCAGCTAAAAAAGAGTTTGATTATGGGATGATCAGCTGGGGGCCATTTTATTTTGCAGGGCGGATGCTGATGGGCTGGTTAATGCTGAGTGGAATTGTTTACACTGGAAAGAGAACACCCACAATGAAAGGTGATAAAAAGAGTACAAATAAGGAGATTTCATGGCCATTTTGTAATTCACCCTGTAGAGAAAGCATAACCTCTTTCGCCTTGCTTCAATAAATGACTGTACTGGAACTGCTGGACTGAATAATACATAGCAATATAGTGTTCGGTGCAACAGCTCCCCCATCTTAACAGACCTCTTGCACGCACGCTGTGCTTTGAAAATAAATTGATCCAGCCCATAAAGCCATTTTAATGATATGTTCTACTTGCATGCAGTTACACTGAGTGAAAGGAAACGACTGGTCGTTATTTTATGGAGTGAACTGATGACAAAATGAACAGTAAATTGCCCAGGCAATCAACAGAGTGAAAAAGTCAAATACTTGCCAAACTCTTTTCAAGCATGTACAAATGGTTTTAATGAACGCTTGGTGGTCTTATGTAAAAGTATGGATAAATTACGATTCATAGACTGTTCCACGAGGACCTCAGTGTGAGATTACTTTGAAATGTGCCGTCAAAGGAAAAGTTCAAACACTGTAGACAACTCTTTGTGGGTGGGGATGGGTAATTCTGTTTTTTTTTTTGTTTTTGTTTTTTTTGTGTGTGTGTGTGTCTAACAAATACATTTGGTTTATGATGCATATACACACAAAGTAGGCTATTTATTCCTTTGCTACTGGACAATCATAATAGTGTATAGTAAATATTTTACGTGAAATTTTGCACCCCCCACATAAAACTGTTGATATGTTACATATACAAACTTATAATTTTATATGATTATTATTAATATTATTATATAAAATATTCTTAGTATTATTTATGTTTTTATATATTTTATTATTATTATTAATTTCCTTTTCCCCCACATTAAAACAGTCGGGGACTATTTGTGGTCTCAAGAACAAAAACTGCAGAAATCGCTGTCCATGGTTCTGAATCACCATAAAAACCCTTCACCACACAAACCCCCATTAAGTGGTTTGTGGAGAGTATTTATATTTGTAGCAGCAGTTAGACCTCGCCTGTGTAAGAAACCTACATGAACTCACAATGTTTTTATTTTATTTATTTTTTTAATGCAAGAGTTGCATCTATATCGACAGCTGACATGTCAAGCAATATGTAATGAGTGCACTCTTGACGCAGCGGTAAATGCAGCATTGACGCTTTTATTGGTATGATCGTAAACAATCGATCTCCTGTCCCACACAACACAAAACGAGTATGGAAGGGGTATTTCATTTCAAATCTTTATAGCTTAATCAGCTGCAGCACCATTCACTGGCGTCACTGCATTCACTGCGTGGAGCATTCCTGCACGCGGAGCACGTAAGGTTCGCTCTTAATCCCGACCATCTGCTGGGTTTCCGTAAACGGGACTGAGAGTTTTGCGTTTAACAGTGGCCACTGACAGACAGTAACCTTTCCATGTATGGCAAGCCGTATGAACGTTTAAAACTGATTATTCTCATTTTCTAGTTTTATTAAAGTAGTCAGAAAAAACAAATTTTTGCTACTGATCTATCCTACAGTTATTTCCACTGATATTTACAGTTAAAATTTAACACTTTCATGCATATGGGTCACTAAAGTGGACTGCTTTTTATACATATGCATGGGCGTATTGGGCTTTAAGGGGCTGAAGCCCAGGGGCCTATACTTGGAATGGGCAAGCATACATCTTGAAAACCAAACATCTCTCATTTATGCCAACTTTTGTTTCAATCTACTGATGATGAATAATTAATATTTTCTGTAATTTATGGTGTTTAAATCATACATGTAATCAAAAAAAACTTGGGAGGGGGGCCTACCATAATGCTGTAGCCCAAGGGCCTCTGGATATCTTAAAGCGCTCCTGTACATGGCATATTTGCACATCAGCCACCAGAGTGGTCACTAGTGCACCATCTCATAAACTGCCACCTAGCGGTAAACTGTTGTTTGTGTTGTTGTTGTATTTTTCTCCAAACCAAGATGTCTGAGACCAGTCAGAAATGCCAAGGTGCTTCAGAATATCCATCCTTTCCTTCTATCCCAGGATACTCTTGCTGATAAAAAAAAGTAACATTAAGTAACATCTTAGGAGTCATATTATTGTTTTATTTTTCGAAGAATTGATTTTAGAATGTGACAAATGAAGAAGAAAAAAAAACAGTGAAAAGAGACAAATTCAATAGACAAAGTTGAACACTTGCAAAATCTGTGGGGGGAAAAAAATTAACTACCCATCACTCTCTATTGCAATGACTGGATTCCATCTGCAAAATTTCGCCATTCAACATAAATGTGACCACACCCTAAATGGATAGCTCACCCCAAAATGTAAATTCCGTTATTAATTACTCAACCTCATGTCGTTCCAAACCCATAAGACCTTTGTTCATCTTTGGAACAGAAATTAAGATATTTTTGATGAAATCTAAGAGCTCTTTGACCCTGTATAGACAGCAGCAAAACTGCAATGTTCCCCGTCCCAGAAATGTATTAAGGAGGACGTTTATAAAATAGTCCATCAGCGTTGTTTATTTTCAGCATGCACACATGTTCTTATAAATGTAAACAACCCTGATTGTGTTGGTTACGTTCTGGGGAAAGCACATGTGTATTTCGAAGTCCTTGTTACATTTATGGGACAGGGAACATTGCAGTTGCATTTCTGTATATGCAGGGTCTGATAGATCTCAGATTTCATTAAAAATATTAATATGTTTTCCGAAGATGAGCAAAGGTCTTACGGGTTCGGAACAACATGAGGGTACAAGAGTAATTAATGACAGAATTTTCATTTTTGGGTGAACTAACCCTTCAGTAGTAGCCTATCTAATGAAAATAAGCCTGTGAAATTAAAAAGCCTTAGTCGTAATACTGGTTAATTTATTGGCTAAAAAATTAATAATCGATACTTTGTCCTAAGCAATAAACGCTAAAGCAGCTTGCCATAATCCGTGGATTTCTTTACCTTTTCCGTTGTCTTCGAGCCTTAAATCAACAACACTTCTCGCTGAGAGGCGCGGAGTGACACACGTATCAAGTATTGCGAGCGTCAATCTGAGCCAATCCTTGATGACGTCCTGCTTTCTCTCTCCCAATCCGAACAGCAGGAGAGAGAGCACAGCCGTTATACGGATGATCCCAGGCAGCGGCTGGCTGGTGCAAAATTAGTTTGTTTAAACAGCTCGATCTGTTATGATGCATTTGCTCTCTCTTCCCACTTCATGTGCAATTAATTAGACCTCCCTTTAAATTTCCAGCATCTTATGTGTGTTATAGCGACTTATCGGAGACATTTCGAGTTATTCATCCATCTCCAGTCGCGCGTGGAGAGCGTCTGAGAAGACACTTTTGGTACCCTTTGGATGGGAGGTTGGCGTGGAAGGCTGTCGGTCAGTGATTGTGTGGATTAAGCGGGGAGGAAGTAACGTTACTTGTAAAGGTGCGGTGGTGAGAAGGTCTCTCTGTTGAGATTTGATTTGACTTCTCGGGTTTAATGCGGACGAAAGCTCGCGCTCGAGCGAGGTGCGTCGACGGGCGGGAGGAGAATGGCACGAGCTTCCGAGTATCTGAGGGGAAAACAAGTACTTGGCTTTCTTGAGGGGCGTCGGGCACATTGCGCAGGAATTTGACTGTCCCTCAGGGTACGTTTTTCGGGATATTTGTCCGTTACGTCGAAAGGAAAAAAAAAACCTATTGGATTTTAGTGGCTTTGGATATGTGCTTTGGGGAGTTGGATGCCTTCATATCGCACGCACCTTTGAATTTAGTGTGAATCCAGTGGAGCACAACATGGGAAAATATGACAAGTGAGAAGATTCGGTTCCTCTGACCCTCGGTGCTTCAAGCCGGACTGGCGTTCCTTCTGCTAGGTAAACTTTTCAGTCTGAATATTGAATGACTTTTCACATTGAACTGTCCCTTCTTGATCTCCTTGAGGAATCTGTGCCGAGAGTCCGGATCTCTTTTCAGAGTATCTGGAGGGTCTTTGGTTTTTAGGCAAGGTCAATATGTATCTTAAGGAGAAGAACACATTATTTTGCTCTCAGAAATGAGAAGTAAGTAGATTGAAATGCTTCAGAATATTTTATTGTAGAACACCAGCTTCATGCATAAAACATATAGCCAAGGTTTGGTCTGAGTGCTTGTATAGTTGAGATAATGGGATGGATGAGATTGTGTGCGTGTGTGGTTGTGTGGTTGTTGGGCGGTGGAGGGGGTTGTGTTGAAAGACTAGATTGAAATCCATTCTTTCATATGCATCCACATCCGTAATCTGCTCTGTTATAAGTGATGGTGACATTAAGAGTTTCATTCTGTGTGTCATGAGGGTTTATTTGTGAGCTATTGACTAGCAGAAGCAATGAAGTAAGTCTTCAGAATTGGCACAGATCCAGTCGATGATATAGGAGGCGTATCCCAGTCATATTATGTACATTCGGATTTCATGTAATTCTTTTCCCTATAAAAGTCGTACTTGCATTCACTGGAGCGTATGGAACTTGCATTTCATATTGTGTTTTTCCCTAAAAATGAATTTTGTGCGTGATCAAATAGGCAAGATAAATATTTTTAGTTTCATCTTTTAGCAAATGGTTTTAATTATACATTTCAAGCATGCTGGGTTAATATTAAGGGCTGTAGGAGAAAATACATGTTAAAAATGGGTTATTTAGATGATATGTGCAGCTCTGTTTGATTATTCTGAACACCTACATTGAGTTTTTAATTTTTAATTTTTTAATTTTTTTATTAGACTGATTCTTGTCATTGTTATTTAGGTTTTATCTTGTTTACCATACACCTGCAGCATATACAGCAATATGAAATGTCATAATCAGTCTTCATTATCCTTTCTATAACCAAAAAAAATTTAAATTAACAAAACAGTTATGTATATCCTGCATGCTTTATTTTGTGATGCTCTTGATCTTTTACATTTTTTTTCAAATCCATACATTTTATTACTTTATTTAAAATATCAATTATAATCTGTTTCAAAATTGTTTTATATCTAAATTCCAAATAATATACCATAAAAAATTATTTTAAGCTGAGTCAGATTCCATCAGTTACTTTGACAAAAATCCTAAATTTATATTGAATTACTTGAAATGAAATTTAATTTACTACAGTATATTGTTGTTTCTAAGTTTATAAAACACCAACATATGAAATATATTGTTGGATATGAAAATGCTTTATATTTTTGGCTGCAGTGTTTTAGTTTTTTTTCACAGGGTGTAGATGTGTAACTGAACTGCAGCACCTCTTCCACTGGCTGGTGGTGCTATAATTCAATTTATGGCTCACACAGAAGCTCTGAGGGCCGGGTGCAGTCTTTTTGGATATGGGTGTGGGAAACTATGGTTTTCCAGCACTGTGGACCGATCCTGTTGTGTTCTGTTGTGTTGAATGTGGTGCCAGACTGCCAGTAAGTCCTTCAGACTTGTTTAATTACTCTTGCTGAGCTTAGACCCTTGATATGATGAGATGAAGCCAAGAAGCCAGCAAGAGCGCAATGATTCCCACAGCTTGCGTGATTGTTTGAGTAAGGAATTGGAAAGGGTAAAAAGGATTATCACACTCATTGAGTTATTTTGCAGTTCTGAGTAAAACTGAGCTTTCTTTGAAATGATGCAACTCGCAGGCTGGATAATGTGAATTATAGTAGTGCAGTAAACTATAAGCTACATGTTTGTGACCGATGTTGTGAAGATCGTTTCAGTCATACAGTGGTTCTTTGCATGTGAGTAATTAGGATACATGGTAACTGTGCTGAGATGGTGAAACCTAATATCCTGCTGTTTACGGATGTCTGGAGAAGCGGCGATGTCTCTGGTTTGTTCCTCTGAATTTCCTGCTCCAAATATAGAATTAAATGAAAATTGGAAGCTATGTACACCACTGGTCGAAATAATGGAATTAAAGATTTTTTTATGCTTTTGAAAGAAGTCTCTTATACTTACCAAGGCTGCATTTAATTGATCAAAAATACAATAAAATATTGGAATATTGTGAAATATTATTTTCTATGAAAAACATAAAAACAAAACACATAATACATTTTTAAAATTAAGAAAAAAAATATTTCTAATAAATGCTGTTCTATTGCAGCAGTAATAACTAATGTAATATAATATAACATAATTGAGCACCAAATTAGCAGGATCATGTGACTCTGAAAACTGGTGTAATGCCTGTTGAAAACTCAGCTTTTCCATCTTATGCGATTTTCAAATAGAAATCTGTTAAATTGTAATTATATTTTATCAAATACATGTAGCCTTGGTGAGTATAAAAAAAACTTCCTTCAAAAACATTTTTTTTTAAAACAGTACTTATTTCAAATGTTTGACTGGTAGAGTATATGTGTTTGGTTGAGTAATGAATATTCCTATATTTATTTCTCTAGCTTTTGTGACTTTGTTTGATGTCATAGACTACAAGGTTGAATCATTTCTGTCAGTCAATCATCCATGTTGTTTTCTGTGGAAGATTTGTAGACTGTATCTACTCTAACTGGTATGGAGTATTTGCAGGCCTGGGTGGTCAGCTGTTGTGCATGAGTTATGTCAGCTAAAACAATAGAATTAAACCCAATAGATCTGTGTCCCAAAGAGATGAATGTAAACATGTCAAAATAGATTAGATACTGGATATGACGTCAATTCTCAACCTTTAGTTCACATCATGACCTTACTTCCAACTTTGAGATAAACAGCAGATGACCGCTCAAGATGTTTGCCATAACTAAAAAGTTACAACTCAGACCCCCTAGGTTATTCTTTTATCACAGGTCCGCACAGGTTAAAACAACCTTGCAGTGTTTCTGCAGATGCTGTGAGGCTCCACCTGAATCTTCTGGAAGCTATTTTTGAGTCACAGAGGACAGAGTCACTGGGATGTAAAAAGCTTTCGGGCAGGCATTCAGAAAACATTTGGCGAGAGACGTAAACTGAAACAATTCCAGTCAAAACAGCCAGATTTCGAAGCTGCATAAAATCACAAAACAGCCACATTGAGGTCATGATCAGCTCTAAACGTTCTGAATGCTGGATTCGGGAGTGCTGGCGTTCAGAGATGGGGAGAGTGTGGTTGTTGTCAGAGTGACAGGAGAAGCGGTGAGGTAAAATGGCAGAGGTTCGAGTGGGAGTCACTTTAGGGGGTGTTTGTCTGTGATAATGAGCTGTCACTGAGGCACCGGTGCCTTGTTTTGATCTTGCCACCCTACTGCTTTAAGCAAGAGAAAACTGACAGCTGTGAATAGAAATAGATTCTGTGTACAAAGGCCAAAGAGGCTATAATGCCATTAGTTATGTGTATGTGTTGGGGAATGGAGGCTTTCTTCTGTGTTCACAGTGAATGTGTGTTGCTCTTTGTCTGCAGCACTGTTGTACTGGATGGTGGCTGATGTGGTCTACTGAGATTGTACATAGAAAAATGATCAGGCCACCAAGGGTAAAAATAGGGAATAAATCACTAGAAACAAGAGGAAGTGACAAAATATGAGTTTTCTAATCTAATAATATCACAGAGATCCAAACAAAAAAATCAAGTAAAGAACTTGCCATAGAAGAACCTTTTTTGTCTAAATGGTTTCATAAAAGCCCTTTCTTTCGGAACATACTGCACAACTCCTTGTTCAAGCTCTTGTTCTGTCCAGGCTGGACTATTGCAATGCTCTCTTGGCAGGTCTTCCAACCAGTTCTATCAAACCTTTACAATTAATCCAGAACAAGGCAGCAAGATTAATTTTTTATGAGCCGAAAAGAATACACGTCACACCTCTGTTTATCAATTTGCACTGACTTCCAATAGCTGCTCGCATAAAATTCAATGCATTGATGTTTGCCTACAAAACCACCACTGGCCCTGCTCCCATTTACCTAAATGTATTACTTCAGACTTATGTGCCCTCTAGAAGCTGGCGTTCTGCAAGTTAACGTTGCTTAATTGTGCCATCACATAGAAGCACAAAGTCAGTTTTACGGACTTTTAAATTAAATGTTCCCTCCTGGTGTATATGTAATATTTATATGTATTTGTGTGTGTGTGTGTGTGTGTGTGTGTGTGTATATATATATATATATATATATATATATATATATATATATATATATATATATATATATTATATATATAAGACCTCTAACACTAGTTTGCTCTAATCTTTTTCTATTCTATCTGTTTTAATTTTATTTATTACATTATTTAAAAGCCCTTGCTACGTGTACTGTGTTTAAGATAACTGAGACTTGTTATAGCACTTATATTTCATTTCTCTTTTTGTTGTTTTTGATTGCTTTCATTGTCTTCATTTGTAAGTCCCTTTAGATAAAAGCGTCTGCTAAATGACTAAATAAATTACTAAGTAAATTAGTGTTGTCACGATAATGGAATTTCAAACTTCGATATGATTCCTTGAAAAATATCGATATTCTATACCATTTTCAATACCACAGAAAAAACTGCCACAATATAAAGGTTTTTTTTTTTTTTATGGTACAGATTTTTAAATACCTGAAAGTACAATCTTAACATCAGTCAGTCAAGCATTATAATATGAAATCTGGATAATCACGTATAAATTAATGGTAGAACTTTAGTAATTATAATTAAAACTTTGTAACCATGTATGAATGCATAGACATTTTAACTGAGGCCATCCTTAAAAATATTCTTGTTTGCCGTAACCCGACCGACCCTGTCAATTTAGGACAAATTTTAAAAAATTAATTAAAACAGCTTGACACCGCTTTAACTTGGCACGAAGTTCGGGAAAAACTGTGCCCAGATCTTTTCCCATCCCTTCTCCCGTCTAGTCTAAAACTTAGAAAATCTATTGCACGAATCGATTGGACCAACCAACACAAGTTTTGTAAATGAAAATAGGATATTCATTTTAACGACCTCTCGGAGCGCGTTCAGTGTTCTTTTTTTTCTTTTGGGACACGCGTCACACAGCAACTGCAGCTTCGGACACACACGCATAACAGCAAATAATACTTCTGCACAGTTTTTCTCTTTTTACAACAGAAATGTGAATTCTGCAGGGATTCAGACAGTCTCATGCATACAGATACAGATTCGGCCTAGAATCACGGTGAATGCAAGTAAAACAGTATAACAGTACCTATTTTTTTTTTCTTCTCACCTGAAATTCATACCAAAAACATGTTTTTGACAAAGATTTCAATTTGTTTGTGGTCTATATAGCCTGCATCAAACTGAGGTGAATGTATATTACGTGTGTTTACAAGCTTTACACATTTTCCGCAGATTGAAACTGTTGTACTGTAGGCTCTCTCTTATAAAATAGCCTACCTTTTGATGTTAATTCATGTTCATTATGTTTAGGTTAAAGTTTAGAATTATGACTTGGACACAAATATATTTATCGTGGCCATGAATTAAAAAATGTTTCTACAAATTAAGAAATTGTTCCATCGTTGTTTGAGCCAAATCCTGAAACATTCCCCATGACTTAGTTATTAATTAGTTGTTTAATTTTAATAAATCATGGCTTCTTTGTACTTTGTAATTTGTTCAATTAATTATTAGGAAGGAACAATGTACAACGTTGCCACAATTTACTAAATCAAGGGAACAAATTGCCACTATTTACTACAAATTCTTACTTTGTGGCCACAATATATATGTTTCTTTCCCACGTGCCATCTATATAAAATAATGCTAGGCCTATTTAAATAAAAATAATTAAATTACAAAAATGCTATAATGTATCATTATTGTTCACAATACATTAATGATTGTGGTGGGTTTAGTTGCTTTGAAAATATGTGTGCCTTTTCATATCAGTGCAGTTTGTCTTAAAAAAATAAATAATAAATAAATATATATATATATATATATATATATATATATATATATATATATATATATATATATATATATTAGGGGTGTAACGGTTCACAAAATTCACGGTTCGGTTCGATACGATACACTGATGTCACGGTTCGGTTCGGTTCGGTTCGATACGTTTTAGATACAGCAAAATGTAAAAACATCTCAACTTTTCAGAATGCCGCAAGCGCACCGCGGGTCATGTGACAAGAACCAACCAATCAGCTTCATCCTTTCCCGTAACAACGTTGAGAGCTCAGCCAAGATGAAGGAACAGCTGATCATAGTTGTATATGGATTGCAATTTTGAAATAAATTCAGTAGCAGAGCTACTGCAAGCGATTTTTAGAGCTGCAAATCCATTTATCCTTCGCTGAAATTTCCGCGTCTCATGGAGAGAGCACGTCATTGTTGCTTAGCAAAGACAGACGCCTCATGAGCGCTTCTGCCCGAGCGCTTTGGAAAGGAGGAGAAAGACGCGCTTAGCGTTTTCCATGCACGAGCCTTCAGCGTGTACTGAGTGAGCGAGCGCCTGCTGAGTAGCCTAACATAAACATATAAGATGGTGTTTTTTTCTTCTTCGGGAGTGTCAGGGGCGTTGCCTGTTACGTTGTTTGGGTTATTGGGCTACCTTGTTGAACGCATATCATTATATTTCTTTCTCTCTCTCTTTTTTTTTTTTTCAAATATAATTAATTACTCCAACGAACCGTTCGGTATACATAATGCGTACCGCGTACCGAACCGAAAGCGTCGTACCGAACGGTTCAATACGAATACGCGTATCGTTACACCCCTAATATATATATATATATATATATATATATATATATATATATATATATATATATATATATATATATATATATATATATATATATATATAGGGATTCAGATTTTCAGATATTTAAATAGAGCATAATATCCAGATTTTATTTTTAAATATGTGGTAAAATTAAATCCTTGGGGATATTCTTGAGAAATCTTTTGATTTTTCATCCACATTTGTGTACTCAGTTAACATTGACTTCTAATAAATGTGGTGGAGTAGACCATAAAATTATAAATAAAGCATATACCATTTATGATTCTGATGGAGTCATGGAAGATTATAGGAGTGCTGTTTGTTGTTGCAGTCCCAATGAAAGTCTTTGGTGACTGAAGCTTCATCAGGCCTCTCTGATCTAGAAATAAATCATCAGCGTGCATTAGCTGTCATCTGCATTAGCATATCACCGCTACCTTCTGCTTTCCTCTGAATGGAGCAAAGCCTGTGTCATCCATAACAAGATTAATAGAGCTTAGCTAACCAAAGCTATCTCTTTAAAGTAGCCCATGCATCCATACTGCACTTATTTAAGCCTCATCATCTAAACAGAATTGGCTTGGAATGATTTAGATACACATGCATATGAAAACATTTCATATTTGTTTTCTCTGATCTCTATTATAGGTCCTTTCAGCAATGCCAATCCCCTGTCTAATCTGTTTGCAAATATTAGTCTTGTATTCGCAAGGTGAAAATGGGATAAATATTTGTGTTGTGTTCTAAGAAAGGAAGTGTTTTGTGTTGGCGAGTGCATCAGAGCGTTAGACCTGATTTTATCTGAACTGATCAGATTACAGACATAGAGGAAGAGCCTCAACAACATGGATGGCCTTAATCTGGTCTAGGGTGCCGCATGCTTGTGCAATCTATCAAATTGATGCTTAGGTTCACATGACAAAGTGGAGTAAGACCTACTATAACATCGTAGTTGTTTACTCAGGTCTGCATAAATGAGCAAAATAGAAATGTAATCGGTATCAGTGAGTATTCAACTCTGTAGAGCTGCACTGAACTGATTACCATGATTGTTTGATGGGGGGCTGGGGGTGGCATCACCTGGTGGAAAAAAATGACAAAAAGCATCCCTCCTTTGAAACCATCCCTTTTAGATCAATAATGTGTATTATATCAAATTTATCATGCAAATAAATATCAAAATTCTCTACTTATAATAATTAATGCACTAAATAACAGTGATTGGCCAATCAGAACTTGGTACTGTAACAAGCAGCGCACAAACTGAAGCAAGTTTCTGTAATTTTTTGTGCAAAATGGTTCAAGTGCAACTTTGAAGTTATTTAAAAAGAAGACAACAGAAGGTATGATTTTTTTCTTGATTAGAATTTAAAGACATTCCCCTGGCATAATGTCATTGTGCTGTATGTGTGACTGTGAGGGACTAAGAGACGGAAGGGGAGCTGATGAGTACAGTATGTCACCACCTTTGCAAAAAATAAACAAAAACACATCTTGAGAGTCCAGAAGCATTAACTGCACAATGAAGCCCATTAGAATGCAGTTATAATGCATTACAGCAATGAAAGAAAAAATACCCATGTATGAGTTATTATGTTTGTATATATATTTCACAAGCAATGTAGTTTTCTGAATATCAGCACATAAATATACTAATAATTGTGTACAACAGTGTAAAGCCATTCGGTGTATTACTCCTTGAATTAATCTGTTTTTGAAAGAATCATGCGAGTCAGTGATTCAATGGTCCATTCAGTTGTTTCATTTCTAATTGAATCTGCCGTTTTGAACTATTCAATGAATCATTTATTAAAACAGGGATTTGCTGCCACCTACGTGCTGTGTAATTGTCATCTTTATTTATCCATAACAGTCCTAAACCAGCCAAGGTGCCAGCACAAAAACACATTCAGCAAAATAATCTGATTCAAAATACAAGAATCAGGAATTGTACCTGACTGTTTAAAGCATGCAATTGTTTAACCTCTTTTAAAAAGTCGAATTTGGATCCAACATTTCAATCTAATTTTAGAAAGTGGTTTTAGAAAGTTTCACTCTACAGTGACAGACAGCACCTGTAAACATTTTAAATGACGTTTTAATGGCCACTAACTCAGGTGACTCTGTTGTACCTGTTAGGGCTGTGATGGTGGCAGATTTTTACCACCGTGGTGGTAATGGACCAAATAACCACCGGTGGCACTTATATATATATATAAGGTGTTTCAGACGCCTGCTCCACTTCACTTCAGCACCAGGCATGAGTGAAGTGAGTGCGGAAATGTTCCAGAAAGGCAATTAAAGCTGCCTTAAAACTGTGCATGCATGTACAGTAATATATTTTATAAATTTATATAGCACTTCTGAATACGCAGCCTGCAAAACACTAAAATAAAAATCAAAGAAATAAAACCGTTAAACAAAGTAGCTTAAATAAGAAAGCTAAA
This sequence comes from Carassius auratus, assembly GCF_003368295.1. Taxonomy (NCBI): domain Eukaryota; kingdom Metazoa; phylum Chordata; class Actinopteri; order Cypriniformes; family Cyprinidae; genus Carassius; species Carassius auratus. Next base: position 23,442 of record NW_020523597.1, read on the forward strand.
TACATCCTGTTTAACAGACGCGAGCAGAGCAGCGTGACAAAATACTCATTATAATCAGTGATGATACTATGGATGCGGGACGACACGACAAATCCCTGACAGTAACTGACTCGTCCTATTTATAAAGCACTGACACAGAGTTCAAATGTCCTGTGTAGACACTAGACTGACAAAACCTGTTGCAATGCGGCGGTGTCGCGTCTGGTGAAGAGATGGTTCAGTGTTCCACTGCCAAACAAGCAGTGCATTCACAACAAGGTCTATCGTCCAACAAAAAAGTTAATTTGCTGAATGCATAAACTGTATTTTCCCACGCTCAAACCTGCCAATCTAAAGGAAACGCTGTGTATGTTGTTTGAAATCATTAATTATTAAAAATTAAATTTAATTAAATGTATGCATTTAGCAGACGCTTTAATCCAAAGCGACTTACAGTGCATTCAGGCTATCATTTTTTACCTATCATGTGTTCCCGGGGAATCGAACCCCCAACCTTGCGCTTAATAAAACAGTTTGCAACGATTACTGTTAATACACTTGTTTACAAACTTTGTATTAGTGCGTGACTTCACATGCATTACCGCCAGTGGCAGTTGACAATGGCGGTGACACGGTTGTCACGGCAACCATCACACCCCTGGTACTGGAACTATTGGTAAGTGTGGCATTTGATACAGTTGACCATGAGGTCTTGCTTGCTCAGCTAGAACAAGTTGCGGGCATTGAAGTAGTAGGTTTTGTAGTCATATCTTAAAAATAAACGCTTCTCAATCAATATTGGACAATATTCAATGGTGGTCCCCTGACTTGTGGTGTCCACCCAAGGCTCTAATTTGTCCACTTTATTGTTCTCTTTATATATGCTTCTTTTAGCCTTTATTTTTGTTAAGCCTGGCTTGTACTATCACTGCTATGCAGACGATGCCCAACTTTATTTACCACTGAAGCATAACAATGGTGTAGACTCCCTCTGTGCCTTTCTTTCCGATGTCAAAGCTTGGATGTCTTTTAATTTTTTTAATCTAAATGAGAGTAAAACAGAGTTCATTGTGTTTGGCTCTTCTGAAGTCCCAAACATTTCTCATGTATATTCTGGTGTTTGATCTTCTTCAGTTAAATCAGGTGTAAAAAACTTGGACTTATGTTTTGATAGTGCACTTAAATTTGAAATCAAGTTTTTACTATTTAAGAACGTTGGATAAAGTGAAGACCTTTCTTCAAAGTACTTTGAAAGTAGAGTAGTACCAAATAATCTAGAATTTATTATTTGGTAACCCTTTAGAATAAGGTTCCATTAGTTAATGTTAGTTAACTACTTTCGTTAACATGAACTAAGCAAGCACAATCCTTCTACAGCATTTATAAGTCTTAGTTCATGTTAATTTCAACATTTACTAATGCATTATTTAAATCAAAAGTTGTGCTTGTTAACATTAGTTAATGCACTGTGAATTACCATGAACTAACAATGAATAACTGTATTTTCATTAACTAACATTAACGAAGATGAATAAATACAGTAATAAATGTATTATTCATTGTTTGTTCATGTTAATTAATACATTAACTAACATTAACTAATGGAACTTTATTCTAAAGTGTTACCGATTATTTTAATTCCCTGTATCTGGGAATAAACAGTTCTTTAATATCTAGATTTTAAAAATGGCTGTACTGTATATTCAGCTGCAGTGGTTTCTTCCTCGGGGCATATTTGGATTTTCAGTGCGAGTGCGCCTCTGGCCTTCGGATGGAGATTTACTGCTGATCACAGAACCATGCTTCTCTGAAAGATACTCATGAAAATCAAAGCTTATGTCGAATCATGGTTTCAATTCCATTTCAATTAATTGTGCAGGCCTTATTTTGTCATTTAAAAAAATCGTAAAAATAGTATTAAAATATTGTATCATTCTATTGAACCAAGTATATGTATATCTCGTGAGCTAAGTGTAAGGTAAGTGGTGATGGTATCTCGTGAGATAAGTGGTGATGTAGCTCATAATTTCTCAAGTGTATGATACAGCTTTCATTCTTTAGGTCAATCAAAAATGGACCAAAATGCAGTTTCACATCTTTTAATTGGTGTTCATAAATGTGAACATTAACTCCTGTGTTAAAGGGATAGTTGACCCAAAAATCTAAAATGTGTCATTAATAACTCACCCTCATGTAGTTCCAAACCCGTGAGACCTCAGTTTATCCAAGATATTTTAGATTTAGTCCGAGAGCTCTCAGTCCCTCCATTGAATGTCCTCCATGTCCAGAAAGGTAAGAAAAACATCAAAGTAGTCCATGTGACATCAGAGGTTCAGTTAGAATTTTTTGAAGCATCCAAAATACATTTTGGTCCAAAAATAGCAAAAACTACGACTTTATTCAGCATTGTCTTCTCCATGTATGTTGTGAGAGAGTTCAAAACAAAGCAGTTTGTGATATCCGGTTCATTCGATGTAACCAGATCTTTTTGAACCAGTTCACCAAATCGAACTGAATAGTTTTAGACGGTTTGCGTCTCCAATACACATTAATGACTTAAGCTGTAAACTTTTTTAATGTGGCTGACACTCCCTCTGAGTTTAAATAAACCAATATCCTGGGTTATTTCATGTCCTCAAACAGTACACTGACTGAACTGCTGTGAAGAGAGAACTGAAGATGAACACCCAGCCGAGCCCGATAATGAACTCGCTCATGAGTTCCTGGTAGAGCATTGCGTTATCAAGTGCAAGGTTCGGGGTTCGATTCCCCGGGAACACAAGATAGGTAAAAATTTATAGCCTGAATGCACTGTAAGTCGCTTTGGATAAAAGCTTCTGCTAAATGCATACATTTAATTTAAATTAAAACTAAAGAAAAACATTATGTAGCTTAAGATTTGAAAAGACAGACAACGATCAAAAAAAGATAATTTACAAGAGCTGCGTCACAATGCATATCAAGGGCATCCCTAATTGCATCTTCACTATTCCCAATTCAGAAGATCGCACACACAGCCCGTGTCTCCGAATGCTTCTCATACTCACTCCTCTCTTCCCCACATGGCGCGATTCCCGCGTCACGGACGAGCCGTTCACACTTGGCGCACTCACGTAGCCTGTTTCGTAACGCTCAGTTATATTCTCGCACGGGCCTGCACCGCAAATCTCCACAAGCATATCTTGCAGTATGGATGGCTGGATGCATGCACGCAACCTGCGTCGACTCGCGCCTGGCTCCACGTTTAAAATGAATGTAAATTCAGTCTAACTGCTTGCTATTTTCACATTTTCCACTTGCTCTTAAAATCCCAAATACAGTGTAACATGTAATACTTTAATAATTGACTAAAGATATACAGTTCTTTATTTATATAAAAAATAAATATTTCCAGTGAAATTCAGTAACTAAGTTAATTCTATAAAATTATTTATACCATTATAATCTTGTCTGCTGAAAATAAAAATAAAATATATATAATTTATATTGTTATAAATTATAATGGGAATTGCACTGGACAGAACAACAGTAATTCCCATTGGAATAATGCCAAAAACAAAAAGGAATTTTGTAATGGTTTCACGGAAACTGTAGGAATTTCTGGGGGTTTTTTTCTTTCTTTTCAGCAGGGTAATGATACTCATACTGTGCTGCACATTATTGACAATATTGAGCTGAAGCTTGACTTTGCTAATTTAAAATCGCAATATCTGTCAAAAAAAAAAAAAAGAAAGAATCGCAATTGGAAATTTTCCCCATATCACACATCCCTGATAACCTTATTGAAGTGCACACTTCGAAATGTGCAGTGTAAACTGACTGAAGGGATTAAGCCATATTGTGCTTTCAGTTTTAGTTCATTTGACAGACACAGTACTGTGCAAAAATGGCCTTTTATGCATTTTAGGTGAAGAAGTTCTAATATAAATTTAAAAACTACACTTTTTGCCCAGAAGACCTATCATTTCATATTGTCATGTGACCACTATAATATCAAGAATTTTGCTATCATAATATTTCTGTATTTATAATATCGTTGCATGCCTATTAATAATTTATACAAAAGTATAAAATGGACCAGGTATAAGGTAAAAACCATAGACTCTGGTTCATTGGTTCACAGAAACTGAAACCACTGAAACTTTTAAACATTTTGAAATTGTTCGAAACCTTCTGATACAGTAGGTGACATCTGATACAGCTCCCCTGCTGCAAACATGGCTGGCCAGGTTTGGCTTGCAGTAAGCAGATCTTACTAAAGTAAGCAGATATTGAGCCATAAAAGAGGTCTGCAGCAGCTATAAAATGAGACAGTACCACCCGGCATGCTTGATATACTCACTTAAGTGTTAAGAGCATATTAAAGCTCTTGCTGTATCCTTGCACCAGTTTTTGATAATGGAAATGGCTGCTTATCTACAGCTGTACAAAAGCAGAAACTGTAAAGAGCAGCTAGGCGATATGTCTTACACCAGAAGACCCTAATTGCACTTCACTTGGCCTAACTGATGAAGATAAAGATTTGGTAGGTGCGTTTATTGCGGATATGATTACCTCCTCTGGCCTCTGTCTCCTGTGCATTTTGACACTAAATGATGGACTGAAATGGCTGAATGCACATCTGTATTCAGGGTGAACGGCAGACTATAATGGCTTAATGCAGTCTCTCTCCCTCTCTCTATGGCCATGAGAGGCTCAAAGCAGATAGAAGTCTGCTAACAGCTGGTGGAATACAAATGCACCACCACCCTGCTCTCTCTCATAAGCCAATGATTTATCACACACCACAAACTATTTCAGTCTCATGTTTAATGAGGGCGACAGCACTGTTGTTGTGACCTGTGTGGTTCAGGGATTTTTACTTATTTATCTGAACAACTACTAACTTTTGGTACTTTCTGGAAAGTGCAAGTTAGGGAAATGTTACCATGGGATGGCATGAGATAACAGCTAATGATATATGTTGGCTAAATGAGAGCGAATCTGGCCTTGGTCGGTGAATCTCGTGAAAACCAACATTTGTTATCAGGAGCAAAGATAGCGAAGTTTCCTTACTTTAACAAAGAAAAAAACTCCTATCATTTGGAGTATTGTTGTCTCCTCTTGGCTTGTATAAAAATCCTCGGACATTCTTCTTTAAAAAAAAAAATCCTCATTTTGTACTTCGGATTAGTAACCGTTGCTTTGTTTTGAGAGATCGTTTTCGCATTCGACACTTTTGAGCAGCACATTCGCAAAGCCGACCTCATACGTCAACGTCCTTTTGTGTACAACAGTAAGTGCAAGTTACATTAAATTGATTTTTACATTTTAAATATGGTTATTTTTCTTACAAAAAAGCATCGACTCACTAGAGGAGGACTTTGTTCACCTCCCGTAGCTGTGTGAGACACTTTTTTTATCAAGAATTGGCGCTTTTTATTTCACTTCTTTTGGACTGATGCACTTCAACACCCGTTGAGTGCCATTAAACAGCTTGAAAGATCATAGACAATTTTTTATTTAACTCCGACTATATTATATTTTTCAACGATTATTATAAATCTATATTATAAATATAATAATTTAAGAATTTTTTTTTGCGCTAATTATTAATTGTCTCTCTTTTCCGGTTGTCTGACATTCATGCAACCGCCCGCCATCCCGGTGTCATGAGAAATCGAGTCCCCCCCTCAAAATCGAGTCCGCAGTGATCCCGTTGGCTCAACAAACTTTTAATGGGTATTATTTAGCACTTGATCACAATTCCTGCAAAATCAGCTTTGATTTATGTTGTTTAAACTTCATTATAATGAGCATTAAAGTCTTTTGAATTACATATTTCATTCAAAAGTATATAACCGAAGCTATGGGTTTTTTATTTTTACAGATTACTTTGTGTTTGTTGAATTTACAAAATTATTTTAGCTTGAGAAAAAACAAGCTACAACAAGCTATCGTGACAACTTTTGATCGGGCATTTAAAACAGCTAATGTCTTGGTCTAATTGGACCAAATTTAGAGGGGGACTCGATTTCTCACGACACCGGCACTCATTCAGTAAAGATTCAAACTTAACACAGACTGTCAGGACAAAATTGTATTCAAAAATGGAAATGCTTGTGTGAATTTGTGACAGTTATACATAAGGATAGGACCGTAAACAAAATTTTTGCACCGAGGATGCACACGCAACTAACTAAAACTAACTTTATAATGATTGCATGCTTGTGTGTGTGTGTGTGTGTGTGTGTGAGAGAGAGAGAGAGAGAGAGAGAGATAATTATTTTTAGTTAAAATTAAAATTAAAGCTACTTTGCATTATTGCCAGAGCCAGATTATAAGAGTCATGCCACTTCCTCAATCCTCAGTACAACTATATAAGGAAAACCCGTAACTGCAAAGATGGCGGTTGTATGCACATGTCCCGCCCCTCCTGCTGGAAAGCCAATCATCTGCTTTTAACACTCAAGCCGGGAAACATTTAAGCCTATCGTCTGGTCCCACTGACGTATGCGCGCAGTTGAGGAACCCTTGCGCATGCATAGTAAAGGTATAACCTGTGAGGAAAAAGGGGCAGAGTCATAAAATTTTATCATATTTCACTGCTGTTTCTATACATGCTGTTTTTATGTCCCAGTGACCAGTGAAAGTGCAGTTCTGACTCTCTACCCATTCATTTAGATAGGAGCCTGGTTTTGTTAGTCTCAAATAGCTGCCTGGAGGCGTTGCCAAGATAGCGGCCAAGTGGCACAACTTGCCTGAAAGGACTATGTTATTGCGCAACAACAATTACCTCACAGCTATGGAAGCATATGGGTAGCATTATTCAATTTGGGATGTAATATGCAAAATGACAATGCAATATGTAAAATGGCAATGCATTTCTGTATTTACATTTACATTTTCCAATACATTTGTGCAACGTTTGGTGCAAAATGAAAATGAAAATTAAATTACATAATTTTAATTTGCCATTTACTACACCAGTTTTAATATGTAAAATGAATATTAATTTTAACGCTTTATAAGTTGCGAAATTAAAATGAAAATGTATTACAGAAATGATTAGATATGTCTAACATGTTAAAGCAAAAACTGTGGCAAAATGATCATTTAAATGCTATTTTTCTTAATTGCATTAACACTCACAGTCAAGACACTTAAGATTGCATTTTCATTCGGTGTCCCGCAATGAATGTAGCAAAATTCAAAGTGCACATTGAAAATGCATTCCGAGCCGATCGCGTGTCCCCGCCCTCGCGCCACGTCAATCACTGCGTGAACAAGGCGGGGCTTACAGAAGGTCAGAGACTCAAATCTCAAGAAGAGGATTCAATCAAGTGAGACAACATGGACAAGACAGTTGGTCCGTGTATGTTTTGATCATTTCGGTTTATGGCTTCAATATTTCATTCGCACTTGTGGGCGGAGCTGAAACGCTGCTTTCATCTGATTGGTCGAATCGGATCGGTTTTCATCTGACAGCCTTCAGCTCGGTCTTGTCATTCTTTCAGGCAAAATAAGAGTCAGTGCGAGTGAAGCACTGAAATGTCTGAAACTACGCTCACTGTTAATTAGCATAATATTTGAATCAGATGTAGCTGGGCACATAATTCGTGCTGCTGAGACCTGCAAATTATTTCTAGATTGTAGTATTGTATGAATATTGTCCCACTGATAAATACAGTGCAAATAGTTCTGTCCCTTTGGATAACAGTGAAGTGGAAATAAATATAGTTAAATTTATGAAATAAAATTAAATAGGATTTTTTGGGAAGGTAAGTCTGGCCAGTTATACAAGCAACACGGGTCGGATAAGTCTGAAGATCTGAGCTGAATTGGGTGAAACATTTAAGTTCTAGCCTGTATCAATTACTCTCATAATAAATAATAATAATAATGTTAACTGTATTTTTCGGTATAAGTTGCATCAGTCCAAAAATACGTCATGACGAGGAAAAAAAACATATATAAGTCGCACTGGACTATAAGTCACATTTATTCAAGACCAAGAGAAAACATTACCGTCTGCAGCCGCGAGAGGGCGCTCTGGGGTAGGCTACAGGAGCACTGGGCAGCATAGAGCTAATTTTACTATTTTTATTTAGAAATGTAACTATATTCATTTTTACAATTATTTATTAATGTCACACACACACACACACACACACACACACATACCTAGTGCCTTATGACTTAAAAGATGAGAGTGGTAAATGTTACAGACATGGAACTGTTCAGTCTATTATTGATTTTAATTTCCACTTCACTGTTATCCAAAGGAACAGAACTATTTGCACTGCATTTATCAGTGGGACAATATTCATACAATACTACAACCTAGAAATAATTTGCAGGTCTCAGCAGCACGAATTATGTGCCCAGCTACATCTGATTCAAATATTATGCTAATTAACAGTGAGCGTAGTTTCAGACATTTCAGTGCTTCACTCGCACTGACTCTTATTTTGCCTGAAAGAATGACAAGACCGAGCTGAAGGCTGTCAGATGAAAACCGATCCTATTCGACCAATCAGATGAAAGCAGCGTTTCAGCTCCGCCCACAAGTGCGAATGAAATATTGAAGCCATAAACCGAAATGATCAAAACATACACGGACCAACTGTCTTGTCCACGTTGTCTCACTTGATTGAATCCTCTTCTTGAGATTTGAGTCTCTGACCTTCTGTAAGCCCCGCCTTGTTCACGCAGTGATTGACGTGGCGCGAGGGCGGGGACACGTGATCGGCTCGGAATGCATTTTCAATGTGCGCTTTGAATTTTGCTACATTCATTGCGGGACACCGAATGAAAATGCAATCTTAAGTGTCTTGACTGTGAGTGTTAATGCAATTAAGAAAAATAGCATTTAAATGATCATTTTGCCACAGTTTTTGCTTTAACATGTTAGACATATCTAATCATTTCTGTAATACATTTTCATTTTAATTTTGCAACTTATAAAGCGTTAAAATTAATATTCATTTTACATATTAAAACTGGTGTAGTAAATGGCAAATGAAAATTATGTAATTTAATTTTCATTTTCATTTTGCACCAAACGTTGCACAAATGTATTGGAAAATGTAAATGTAAATACAGAAATGCATTGCCATTTTACATATTGCATTGTCATTTTGCATATTACATCCCAAATTGAATAATGCTACCCATATGCTTCCATACACAGCGACACCTACCGGTGATATTAGCAGTATAGCCATTTTAAACATGAATACTGCAGTGGTGTGAAAATTAATAATGTGTTAAATTAAAAGTATTTTAGGTAAAATATAGCATATTACACTGCAGGACACTTAAAATGCTAACTACACAAACACAATAAAGAGTGTATAGCTTGCATAGTGTGACATTCGTTCCCACTGTGCTGCAAAAAGAGAGAATCATTTAGTGAAAGACAGGAAGCAGGAGTTTAGAAAGGCTTTGATGCTTTGTTGATTCTCATTAAGAAACTGAAAGGTTGAATAGCTGTTTTAGAGGAGACACCTGGGAGGCCTGAATGGAGGCTGTCACCGTGAGTTTATGTCCCAGTGCAGGCAGACTCATGAGCTGAGCAAAGGCCGTCTGTCACTCCAGAGTTGCCACTCACCATCTCTAGAGATGCCTAGGAACACAATGAGCACCTGGCAGGATTTAGAGATCCGAAAATGTGTCTGTCAAAGCACTACCAGAGGTTAGCCAAGCTCTGTTAGAGGATAAAATGGCTATCACATGCTAATGAGCAGTGCTTAATTTGTAAATGATGAGGTTGTGGAACAAAGACCGCTGATAGATCTGCCATTAAAACCCAGCTGACGCTGCAAATGATTGGCAGTAGACAAAACTTAGTTTTTTAACTTGCACTAGCATATCTTTTTCCAGAGAAATCCACAAAAAAAAAAAACATCCAAACCCTGCTTGTTCTGGCACAAATTAAACCCTTCTAACGAGGCTCTTTGTTAGGGCTCCGGGAATATGAGTGAGGAGGAATTTCTAATGAACCAGCCAGGTGTGAATTAAAAGAGCCTACAGCACTTATAGATTGCAGGCCTAATTTTTTTCCCATCAGCACCTTGATGGCTAATGACAATTGATTAGACAGTAACTGAGTAATGATTGATCATACAGGGACAGATTTCTGACTATGGGCATAAAGTCTGGTTCAGTTTGCAACTTATTTTGGAAAAGAACAACACAGTACATTTAAATTGAGTGACAAGCCATAGCTTGTTTTTTATGTGAAAAATCTGAACTCGATCATACACTAGTAGATCAAATTGCTATTTGAGTTGTGGCTCATTCAAATAATGTCTACATGAATAGTTCTACAATTGTGGAAAAGTTTAACATTGTATTTGGAACTCAAATCATGTTTGGTAGAATGCACTTATTTGTTGAATGATCATGAATGCTACTATTAAGTCAAAATTATGACTTAAAAACTCTGATATGTACTTTGAGTTGCATGCATGTTGATGAGAAATCATGTCTGTATTGATGATAAATGTGTTGAAATTTATTAATTTTTTATTTATAATAAAACTACTTAAGTTGCATCTACACAATATTATACTGTTATACACATTATATTTGTGAGCAATATGCATTGACGCAATATTGCTCGCAATGTAGGCAGACCTGATCCTGAGACTAGTGATTAATCTTGATCCAGTAACTGTGAAATAACAATAAAAAAAAAGTGAAAGGAATTCAAAGCATCGTAATTACTTTCACGCTTGAAGATTTACTATTTATTATGCACAGATCATACAAGAAACCACTGAGGTGGAGATATGTGAGTGGCATCTGTGTGTTGCAGTTTATTTCCTCCCCAGCAGAAAACATTTCATTTGCTTGGTTTCCGTATTTTTCTTAGATGTCAAGACGTTTCCAAATGTTTAGCTAAACACATGTGAAATGTCTTGGTGCAATATGGTAGCGAGGTACTGAAGTGTTTACTTTTGATTGCTGTGTTTTCTGGTGGTATGTGACAGAGATCGCATGTGACGGTCTCATTACTTTGAGCTGTTTATGAGCATTAGCATAGCTTTGATGTCACACTTCCCGTCTAAGGTGAGCTATAATGTATGCATAGTCTTAAGGCTTCAGGTTCTTTTCTCGTCTCCTCTCAGGCTTTCTTTCTCTCTCATATTTTACTCTCTCTGCATTTTTATTCTCTCTTTGATCTACTTTCTGAATTTCTCAGCTGATTACCTTATTTTTGATTGCTTCATTATAGTGCTTGTATTGCATCATAGGCTTATACAACTTTTTATTTTCTTTCAGCTTCAGACACTTTACATACAGATTTTGAACTGTTTAAATTTAGATAAAGTATAGATAAAGATAGTGGACTGCTCTGAGACTTCACCTTTGGAGAACAAAATCAAGGTTAGAATGATACTGTCATAATATAAGCATTAAAGGGGGGGGGGGGGGGGGGGGGGGTGAAATGCTATTTCATGCATACTGAGTTTTTTACACTGTTAAAGAGTTGGATTCCCATGCTAAACATGGACAAAGTTTCAAAAATTAAGTTGTACGTTTAAAGGAGTATTTCTGTTCCAAAAAAACCTCTTCCGGTTTGTCACAAGTTTCGGAAAGTTTTTTCCGAGTATGGCTCTGTGTGACGTTAGATGGAGCGGAATTTCCTTATATGGGTCCTAAGGCACTTCTGCCGGAAGAGCGCGCGCTCCCGTATAGCAGAGCACTGAGAGGCTGAGCACAGCCTGATCAGAGCGAGAGCTAAATTTAAATTTCAGCCTCTGGATCTGTGTCACAGCTTCCACATGCTCTCAACTCAAAAGCCTACTGGCTCTCATGATTCTTTAGCTCCGCCCACACGTCACGCCTCTAGGCGCTCGTGTTTTTCCGGGAAAAATCGGTACAGACTATCTTTCTCTTATAAATATAATAAAAATAAAGACTTTTTGGAGTTATGAAGGATGCAGTACTACTCTATAGGTACTCAAGATTAACAGGATATTGAGTGAAAACGAGCATTTCACCCCCCCTTTAAAAACCTTCTTCTGTGGAAAAGCAGTGTTAAGTTTCAGTGAAATCCACTCAAGGTTTTGCTCTTCATGGCTACTGCCTTGGTTACTGTGGAAACTGTCTTGAAAATCTGACCGTCTGCCCACTTTAGATGTTTCAGTGTAACACATGCACAATCACACATGCCTGTTTATCTAAATGGAGACTTTTGTTGTTATTAAATTGAGCAAATTACAATTAATTTAGAACACATTAAATGGATTAATTGCATGCCTTTTTTTTTTTTTATCTGTGAAAACTTTTTTTTTAAACTTTTTTTTATTAATAATGAATAGTATACTGTTTTTCTTTAAACAAATGCTTTTTTTTTCACAAGGCTAATTTATTTAATAATTTAAAAAAGTATCTTACATTTTAAGGCTGTATCTACTTTTGTCCTTTAACGTTTATCTAAGACCTATCAATATTTTTGTGCAATGTTAAAATATATATATATTAGATTAGATTAGATTAGATTAGATTAGATTAGATTAGATTCAACTTTATTGTCACTGCACATGTAGGTACAAGGCAACGAAATGCAGTTAGCATCTAACCAGAAGTGCAATAAGCAGTAAGTACAGAATAAAGGTCTATAATATGTACAATAACTATACAGGTAAGTATTATGGACATAATTTACAGATATTAAATACTATAAGCAAGATATACAGATAGGTGTACTATGAACATACTATACAGATGGGCTATGTAAAAGTGTATGTACACTATAGGCAGAACTATGAACATAATTTACAGTATTGCAATGGACAGTAAAGTGCATAGAAAAAATATTACAATGTGCAAATGGATTGTACAGTGTTCCTGGATGAACAGACAGTAGTGCAAGTAATAACAAGTTACTGTTTTTTGCTTGTTGTGAATAAATAAATAAATCAGTCACAGTGTTGAAGAGGGGGAGGAGTCTATGTGTCTGGTGTGGGGGGTATTGAGGGGTGTCAGAGGGCAGAGTTCAGCAAGGAGACAGCTTTAGGGAAAAAGCTGTTCCTGAATCTTGTGGTCCTTGTTCGGAGGCTCCTGAAACGCCTCCCGGAGGGGAGGAGGTTAAACAGTCCGTGGTCAGGGTGAGAGGAGTCCTTCAGAATGCTGCGAGCTCGACGTAGACAGCGTTTCCTCTGGATGTCCTCAAGAGCAGGAAGTGGTGTCCCTGTGATGCGCTGGGCAGTTTTCACCACCCTCTGCAGTGCCTTGCGGTCAGCCACTGAGCAGCTCCCATACCAGACTGTGATGCAACTGGTCAGGATGCTCTCGATCGCACACCGGTAGAAGTTCACCAGGATGGATGAAGACAGCTGGTTCTTCTTCAGTGTCCTGAGGAAGAAAAGGCGCTGGTGAGCCTTCTTGACCAGGTTGGAGGTGTTTGTGGCCCAGGACAGTTCCTCCGAGATGGTGGTTCCCAGGAACTTGAAGCTGGAGACACGTTCAACAGCCAGCCCGTTAATGTGGATGGGGTCATGCGTGCTTCCATTCTTCTTCCTGAAGTCCACAATGAGCTCCTTTGTCTTATTGGTGTTAAGGAGCAGGTTATTGTCAGCGCACCATGTGGCCAGGTGCTGTACCTCCTCCCTGTAGGCAGTCTCATCATTGTCACTGATGAGGCCAATCACCGTGGTGTCATCTGCAAACTTAATGATGGAGTTGGATCCATGCACAGGCTTGCAGTCGTGGGTGTAAAGGGAGTAGAGGAATGGGCTCAGCACACAGCCCTGTGGTACGCCAGTGTTAAGTGTGATGGTGGTGGAGTGGGTGTGACCTGACCGAACATGCTGAGGCCTGTTGGTCAGAAAGTCCATAATCCAGTTGCAGAGGGAGGTGTTGATGTCCAGGTCTTCAAGTTTTGTGGTCAGCTTGGAGGGAGTGACGGTGTTAAATGCTGAACTGAAGTCAACAAACAACATCCTAACATACGTGTTGTTATTGTCCAGGTGTGTGAGTGCAGAGTGCAGCACTGTGCATACTGCATCCTCTGTGCTCCTATTTCTGCGGTAGGCAAATTGGTGTGGGTCCAGTGTGGGTGGGAGGCAGTCTTTGAGGTGTGCTAGGACCAGTCGCTCGAAGCACTTCATAATGATGGGTGTGAGTGCTACGGGGCCACAATGGATGTGGACTTAAAACATGTTGGCACAGTTGCTTGGGTGAGGGACAGGTTGAAAATGTCTGTGAAGACCCCTGCAAGCTGCTCTGCACATGCCCTAAGCACACGTCCAGGAATGCCATCCTGGCCAGCAGCCTTGCGTGCGTTGATCCGGCTCAGTGCAGTGTGGACATCTGTGGAGGTGAGTTTAAGGGGAAGGTGGTCTGCTGAGGGTGAGATTTTGGTGGCCATCTCCTTGCTGTCGCTGTTGAAGCGAGCATAAAAGTCATTTAGCTCGTTAAGGAAGGAGATGTCCGTGAATGTTGGTGTGGAGTTGCTTGACTTGTAGTCACTGATGATCTGGATGCCCTGCCACATGCGTCGGGGGTCAGAGTTGGAAAAGTGTTCCTCTACCTTCAGCTTGTAGCAGTACTTGGCCTTTTTGATGCCCCTTTTCAGGTTAGCCCTGGATTTACTGTAGGCCTGAGTGTCATCTGACCTGAAGGCAGCGTTGCGGTCTTTCAGCAGAAGTCGAACCTCCTTGTTCATCCATGGCTTCTGATTAGGGTATGTTGTTATCTGTTTTTCTGTTGTCAATGGTGGAGTTGATGTGATCCAGTACAGAGGAGGTGTAGATATCAATGTCCGTGTGAGAGCCACAGGCAGCCTGTGAAGCAAACATACTCCAGTCAGTGTGTTGAAACCTGTCTTGAAGTAAAGAGTCTGCTCCAGTTGGCCACACTTTGATGGTCCTCACTGATGGCTTCACACGGTTGATGAGGGGTGAATACTTAGGGGTGAGAAACAAAGAAAGGTGATCAGACTGTCCGAGGTGGGGGAGGGGGCTTGCGATGTAAGCTCCATTGATGTTTGTATAAACATGATCCAAAGTTTTGTCTCCTCTGGTGTGGCAGGAAACATGCTGGTGAAATTTGGGGAGTACTGTTTTTAATTTGCAGTGATTAAAATCACCCGCGACAATAAAAGCAGCCTCTGGGTGAGCAGTCTGTTGTTTACTAATGGCTGCATGAAGTTCGTTCAAAGCAAGCTTGGCATTAGCATCCGGTGGAATATAGACTGCGGTTATTATGGTGGAAGTGAACTCCCGTGGCAGATAAAAAGGTCAACATTTAACCATGAGAAACTCTAGGTTAGCTGAGCAGTGTCTCCCAACAATGACAGTGTTCGTACACCAAGCTTTGTTGACATAAATGCACAATCCACCACCTCTTGTCTTGCCAGAGTCATCTGCCGTTCTATCTGCCCGGAGCGTGTAGCGTCCTGCTAGCTCAATAGCATTGTTGGGTACGTCGCTGTGTAGCCATGTTTCCGTGAAAACCATGACATTGCAGTCCATAAGTCTCTTACTGTGGGTGATGCGGAGTCGTAACTCATCCATTTTGTTCACCAGTGACCGCACATTAGCGAGGAAAATGCTGGGTAAAGAGAGCCGGAGCGGTGTTAGCTTTAGCTTGGCTCTTAGACCTCCGCGCTTCCCCTGCCTTTGTTTTACGATCTCGACGCCACCTGCGAGCACTTCCGCCCGGCCGGGTAGAGTGCGAAGCCTCGGTTGTTCTAGCGATCTCAGGGATGAGTCGAAGATTGGTGATAAAACTGTTGGTAAAGTCCTCATATATATATATATATATTATTATTATTTTTTTTTTTTGTGCAGCGATATTCATACATATATTCTTATATTCATACATTTGGCTTAAGTATCCAAATATGCTTTGTCATCATATTGAACAATAATGGTGTATTCACACCTGTCTTTATTTGGTTCGATTGAAACTAACTCTGGTTCGTTCCCCCTTTGGAGTGTGAATATGATCTGACCTCGATCGGACCCAATTGCAGAAAGTTTCACTTTAGATTTCTTTATACCCTTATCCGTCTTCTGCGCAGTGCCATTGTCAGCATGCTATGGTAGGCACAATATGAGCATGCTCTCTCCAACATTGTCTTGCAGCAATTCTTCATCTTCGCAAAATCCATGTTACAACATCGTATAGATGATATTGTCTCATCTGATGTTCATAAGTCTCTTCATATTGTGTTTGTAGCTGATAACAGAAAATCAGTAAAATAATAACAGTTGCATTATGAAAAATCTACATGATTATTCTGTTTTCGAAATCCCTGCTTTTCCTTGCTTGAGAATTCCTTTCCAGTGAATGGATGACCTTAGCACACGTGTGGTTTTGTTTAAAATTTTTGGTTCACTTGCAAAAAGGACAGTGTGAAAGTGAACAAAAAAACAAAAGAACAAAAAAAAAAAAAAAATCAACATTGTATTTGGTCCGGAACAAAGCAAGTGAACTACTGTAGCAGACTTTCCTAGTGTGTATACACCCTATATCTGTGTTTTATCTTATATTTGGAGTATATTTGTGTGTGTGTATATATATGGTGCCACCCTCTAATAAGCTAATTAACTCAAAACACCTGAAAAAGCCTTTAAATTGTCTCTCAGGCTAGTTCTGTAGGCTATACAATCATGGGGAAGACTGCTGACTTGACAGTTGTCCAAAAGACGATCATTGACACCTTGCACAAGGAGGGCAAGACACAAAAGGTCATTGCCAAAGAGGCTGGCAGTTCACAGAGCTCTGTGTCCAAGCATATTAATAGAGAGGCGAAGGGAAGGAAATGATGTGGTGGAAAAAAAAAGTGTACAAGCAATAGGGATCACCACACCCTGGAGAGGTTTGTGAAACAAAACCCATGCCAAAATGTGGGGAAGACTCACAAAGAGTGGATTGCAGCTAGAGTCAGTGCTTCAAGAACCACTACAGACAGACTTAAGCAAGACATGGGTTTCAGCTGTCACATTCCTTGTGTCAAGCCACTCTTGAACAACAGACAGTGTCAGAAGCATCTCCCTTTATAAAAGACTTGGCTGCTGCTGAGTGGTCCAAACTTATGTTCTCTAAAGAAAATAAATTTTGCATTTCCTTTGGATATCAGGGTCCCAGAGTATGGAGGAAGAGAGGAGAGGTACACAATCCACTTTGCTCGAGGTCCAGTGTAAAGTTTCCAAAGTCAGTGATGGTTTGGGGTGCATTGTCATCTGCCGGTGTTGGTCCAATGTGTTTTCTGAGGTCCAAGGTCAACACAGCCATATACCAGGAAGTTTTAGAGCCCTTCATGCTTCCTGCTGCTGACCAACTTTATGGAGATGCAGATTTCATTTTCCAACAGGACTTGGCACCTGCACACAGTGCCAAAGCTTCCAGTACCTGGTTTAAGGACCATGGTATCCCTTTTCTTAATTTGTCAGCAAACTCACCTGACTTTAACCCCACAGAAAATCTATGGGGTATTTTGAAGAGGAAGATGCAATATGTTAGACCAAAGAATGCAGAAGAGGTGAAGGCCACTATCAGAACAACCTGGGCTCTCATACCACCTGAGCAGTGCCACAGACTGATCGGCTCCATGCCACGCAGCATTGCTGCAGTAATTCAGGCAAAAAGAGCCCCAACTACGTATTGAGTGCTGTACATGCTCATACTTTTCATTTTCATATTTTTTAGTTGGCCAAGATTTCTCAAAATCCTTTCTTTGTATTGGTCTTAAGTTATATTCTAATTTTCTCAGATACTGAATTTGGGATTTTCCTTAGTTTCAGTTATAATCATCAAAATTAAAAGAAATAAACATTTGAAATATATCAGTATGTGTGTAAGGAATGAATATAATATGCCATTTTTTTTTTATTGAAAACTGTACTGTTCTATAAAATAAACATACTTTTTTCCAAATTTTGTTTAAAGATATTCATAAAATGAATTAAAATTTTGGTTTGGTTGGTTTTTGTTCAGGCAAAATTATCTATATCATTAAATCCTAATGATCCTGTAATTATCTCCTCACATTTACTGGATAAACCTAGAGTGCATTCATTGCCATCCACTCTCCATATTGTGCTTTGTTGGCTCGATCACCCCTAATTTGCAGCTTGTTGTCTTGACCTTCAGAGGAAGCAAATCATTAGGAAGCTGCAGCGTATTGAAGATTTAGGCTTTTCTTTGTTCTGAGTCCTATAATACCCTCCTCGTACCCTCCACATATGTGCGCATACATGTACGTTCATGTGTGATGATCTGAAACACTTGGACAGACTCAGACGCTCAGACTGTTATGCATGACTTGCCATAGTGATAGAGCGTTTCTTCAGATGGGACACCCACACAACACACACGCCTACACCAATACATATAATTACTGAGATGTGTCTACCCTGTAAACCATGAGCTATTACACAGGAAACACAGAGACTGTGATAATTAAGAAGCCGCAATGCACAAAGCCACAGGAGAAAGCCCCTTAAGGGGGGTGGCATTTGTTTGTTTTGCCTTCTTGAGAACATAACCCTATGATTTTTTTTTATTTTCTTTTTTTTTTCCGTGTCTAATGATATTAGCTTTTTATCGTCAGCATTTCCACACAGAGTGGCTGAAATCCATGCGGACCCATTCTTTTTGAAATACGGCTGCAATACGGTCCACATGCGGTCAGCAAACATAGCATAATCTTTGTTTTATAGGATTTACAAAGGGTGGATTGTTGTATTCCTGCGGACTGGAATCCCAGTGTGTATTGCATTTGGGAATGCTAGAGCATCATTAAATTTGATGGCTTTTCATACATATTC
The DNA here is from genome assembly GCF_003368295.1 of Carassius auratus. NCBI lineage: Eukaryota > Metazoa > Chordata > Actinopteri > Cypriniformes > Cyprinidae > Carassius > Carassius auratus. The sequence goes on from NW_020523597.1 coordinate 42,191, forward strand.
AGGATCGGTAAGTGAGCTGAATGTGGATCGTTCATCATCTCAGACCAAGGGCTATTTAATAGTTTCGCAGCACTTCATAGCAGAGTGGACTATTCAGAGTCAAAAATACGACTGTAGAAAGGCTGAGAACAGTGCTTAGATGAATGAGCCATGAGCTTGATCAATATGCTCTATGATTTTTGATCTCCTTGTGCTGTTTTTTTTCCCCTGTGGTTCCTTTTTGAGATGGGTTTTGAGGTGCTAGGGTTAGTAGTTATTGAACCAACACATTAATTGAACACATCATCATTCACATCGCAGTGTACTTAGCTACTGTATTGTTACTAATGTGGTCTAACTCTTCAATGAAAGCAGCAGCAAAACCAGGGGGTTTCAAAGTGGGCTCCAGAAGAAGGTGGTAGAGCACCGGTGAAACAATATGCTTCTTTTACATTATCCCTGTTTCTTTCTGGTTTCCTAAGATTTTTTGGAGCCTCGGAGGTCATGGAATGACTAATTGTGATTATTTAATTTTAATTCTGTTATACATAAATACATAAATATATAAAGTATTTGCAAGCACACACACACACACACACACACACACACACACACACACACAGTATTTGCAGCCAAAAAAATAAATAAAACAAAATAAGGATTATTATAGATAACTAAAATGATTACAAAATCTATTATTTGAAATAAAACAGTTAAATTAAAATAAAAAATCTACAGCTTAAATAAAAATGTATAAAACAACAAAAAAGGAAAAATCAAAAAAAAAATTGAAAATATTAGCTAATAAAAACTATAATACTATCTCAGTGATATTAAAATAATGCTGCTGTATCCATGAAAATGTAAAGCTGAACATATATTTTAGGAACAGTGTCCTTGGCATCAAAACTGAAAAAAGCTCATCGTTTGTATTTGTAAGCAGAGATGCACTCTCTGAATGTATTTGAGCTGTCAGACCGGTAGGTGAACAATCAGCCAGGGAATTTGCTTTTGGCAAGTGGCTCTAATGGGCCTTTAAAAGTGATCTGAACAACCCCTTAGTCAGTGTGTGGGATGGTGACTGGTGGCTCTCACAACAGGACCACTAAGACAGACATTGTGACATAATTGAGAGAGACATCTGAGAGGCCTGTCCTGGCCAGACCTCTCAATCTTCTGAGAGACCAAATGTAAGTGGTGTAAGCTTGAAATCTTAAACAAACAGTTTTTGTCTCTTCACCGTGTCCCAAATATGGCCAAGATATTGTGCTTTTTGTGTGAGCCAGTGGTATATAAACTGTGACCTACTTCTCTGAATAATGGGATATGCATCATTTAGTTTGGATCGCAGGAGGGAGCGCGACCTGAGCTGCACCACCGCCACAGTTGGCGTTAGGTGTGTGTGTAAGTGCATGTGTGAATGCCACAGGCAGGTTTAAAGTGAAATAGCGCCCTCATTCCATGCAGCATTGATCAGAGAGGCCTCGACCTTCTGCCTCGAAGCCAAACTTTGCTGATGAAGAACTAGAGGGGAAACGGTGGGGAATGTTTGAGACGCAGGAGCCAGACATAGCCATGGGCAGTGCGATTTACATTCAAACTGGAGAGTCGCAAGGATGAAACCGCAACAGGGAGAGCAAGGAGAAACTCCATCTGCAGAGACCCCAGGTGCATCAGACACAGGTGCTGAGAACCCAGAGGAGCTGAGACAGCCGGCTCAACCAGACCGGTCTAAAAAATAAATAAATGCACAAATGACAAGTGTAAAGCTGCATAGACAAAATCATCAGCTCTAAAGTCCAGAGTGGATCATTTTATCTCTAAATCCTTTTATGATGCTCACTTTTTAGTGAGAAATGAGCTAAGCATTTAACTGGATTTCTCCAGGAATAGACAGCCCAAAATGAACGTGTTGTCATTATTTGCTCACCTTTATGTCATTCCCACACTATTATATTTGTATATTTTCCTCACAGAAACACAATAAGAGATCTTAGGCAGAATGCTCAAGCTTCTATTTTTGTACATAGAGAGTGGATTGTCAAAAATTGACAAAGTTTATACAGTACCTGTGCTGAGAGGAACTGACCAAAATGCAATAATCTTTTAACCGTGCGAGTGGATAACTTTCTAACGGAAGCATAAAAAAATTAATAGTATATAAATAATACTAAATTAATACTGGACAAAATATTCATTTGTGTGTCACCTATTCTTACTGAAATACTTATGGTATTTCTCTGATATTTCAATAAAATATTTTGGTTCCAGTCTCCAACTCTGATAAAAAGGATATGCTTGAGGAGCATCTTGAAATTTCAGCTCTTGAGCAATAAAGACAAGCCAATGATTTGCCAAAAACAACAGCGAGCATTGCTGCAAAACAAATTGATTGTAGATCGCTGCGGTCCCTTCCTTCTGATGCCGAGAAGACTGAGAGGGAGGTGGGGTGCTATTCCGACTGATTGTCCATTAGTCTCTGCATTAATCCTTAAATGCAAAATCAATACCTAGAGGCAAATGAGATCAGAGCCCTGCTGGAGAGAAGGATAGGAAGGAACAGACACTAAAAAAACACACGCCGGTGCCAGTCATGCTTAGACCAAAAATCTGTTCATTTTCTCCCCCATGTTCAGTTCTGTCCTCTTCAAAGACAAGGAGACATCCAAAGAAAGGGTCGTTTTATACTGTTGAGAGTATTGCAATAAAAACATTGAGTGTGGAGACTATAGCACAATAGGATGCTTTGTAGAGTTGTATGATTTACAGTTTACAGGACAAGACACTGAGGTGAAGCAAGAAGTAATGAGCTCGCAGAAAGACATTGCTTTGTCATACATTGTGTGCTGCATTATGCGCTTATTTACGCTTATTTCTCCGAACCGTGAGTTTGTGTGTTTACTTGTCCTCTGTTTGACAGAGCTGTGGTGTGTCCATCTGTTGTAGGTTTTAATGTCTATTCACGGCTGGTGCGGATAGCCGAAGGGTGTGCATCAAACCACACCAGCTCACACACAGATGGCAATGATCAACTCCACAGAGACATTTAGGGTTAAGCTGTCCTCATACCTGCAAGGAACCATGTGACCCCTGCATTGCAAACGAACAAGAAGATTAAGGGGTCAAATCAAATCAAACAAACAAACAAATGCATGTTGGGAAAAATGTTGGTCTGTTAACATTTAGCCATCCTCATCTGTGTCATACTGTGAAACCATATCTATTCGGTGTGCACCCGTGTCTTTGCATGCACAGCGCTGTCATTTATTTATACTTAAAGGAATATAAAATCCCACCAACAGCCCTTTCAGTTGTGGTTGCTGTTGGGATTTGAATCATTTAATTCTTATTGTTGTGCATCATGAACATTTGGTTTGGTAGCTTGTTATCCTGTGGTATGTCTATATAAGGATGCTTTTTTTTAAAGGTCTGGCACACCTTGAGGCATTCTAGGTCTGGATTTGGGTGTGGATTTTAATTAGGTTTCTGCTTATTTACATTTCCTGGGGTGAAGGTCAGGAGAAGCAATTAAAGAGTCCAGAGCTGCTTGATCTAGCCAAAGCTTTTGACTATTGCCATGAAGTCTACTCCACATTCTGGCTTATCTTGGCCAAGATCTGCCCACTTAAACACAGCTGATTGCTGTAAAATGACCAACTACTGTTTGCTTTGAGATATAGGGATGAATAAATATAAAATCAATGATACCGCAATAATGGAGCAATGTGTAACCAAGTGGTATTTCATTCAAATGAAGGTATATCAGACTAGTGGAAAATGTGTTGACTTTGTGGTCAGAATGAAATAAATCCCATGAATATCTTTATGTGATAGTTATTTTCCACTGAAACACTTATTATGCATTGTGAAATATATTAACTATCGCAGTATATACTGTATGCATTTTTGTCATTTTGCAATATGAAAATCTAAGATATTTTTCAGGATATTGTTTTTACAATAAGATATTGAGATATCTAACACATAATAATTTTCCTTTGTGCATTGCACTTTTTAAGCATAACATTTTGTTAAATATTACTTCGTGGGAAGAGAAAAAAACTACAGATATCTTAGGCTTTTATAAAATGCATGATTCAGTTGACCATATTCCTATTTTATTATTCTATCTATCTCATAGTTACTTACATTTTATGCATTTGACTTACACTTCTGTCATTCAAGGTATGCATATACTCTTTCAAAAGTTTTGTTTGAGTCAGCCAGCCAATTGATTTTTGCATAACCTCTTATGATTTTTATAACCTTTTGCTATTTTTGTGTGTACTTTGCATCATACAGTCTGTGGGCAGTCTGTAGACATGGGTGCCTTGTTAAAACTAATCCTTATTAGACGATATCGGTACAGTAATATTTGAAATATCACAGCCAGATCTACCTTCTGACCTTTTCACCATTACTCCAGTCAAGCAGATATTTTGATATCCCTCTTCAAAAAAAAAAAAAAAAAAAAAAACTGCTTTAAGCATTGACAAACTGATTCAACCTTTTGCAAAGGCTTGGACCAAGTTATAATATTTGCAAATATTTGCGAGGACACTGGCGACTAACAGCATTAGCTCAAATGCCATCGGCGACACAAGACGATTCCCTTATCTTTAACCTCTCCTTTGAGGTGCACAGACAGTTATCCTGTACTCACCCTCCTGTTTTCCACTGGTGTTTTCCTGTAATCCCATAAAGCTTTGCTTTGCTGAAAGGGTGATGTGAACTTCATGCATGAGGTAATCACCTCACTGGGTGTTTTCTTTTTTTTTTTTTTTTTTTGACTTTAAGACTGAGTAAAGCCAAAGAGAGAGAGAGAGAGGGAGAGGACTATTGATCTTCATAAAGCCTAGCTTTCCCAACTGTGAATGCCAGCTCTAAGCTCAGAGATAAGATGCTTGCTTCACTTTACATACTTAGAGACACTTTAATGGCAAGTACATTCGAGTGAAACGCCAAGCAAGCACACCCACCTGCAAACATTACAAAAGCAAAGACCTGGAAGTGTTTCTGACATGATTTACAATGTTCACATTAAACTTTTTTTTTTTTGACTTTTTCTTTTATTTCCACATACAGTGGGGTCCAAACTTCTGAACTCACTAGTGAAAATGCCTTTATATATATATATATATATATATATATATATATATATATATATATATATATATATATATATATATATATATATATATTTTTTTTTTTTTTTTTCAGGTAGATTTCCATCATAAGAATCTTGAGTTGAAAATAAAATTAATAAATAAACTTAATATAAGGAAAAACATTTTTAAATAAATGTTAAAAATCTTTTCTTTTAATTAGAATAGCAACCTAGTGTATACCCTGAGATGTGTATTATTAATTTAACATAATATATTTTTTAAAGGTGACATATCTTTAAAATCTGACTTTTCCAGGTTTTTAAGTGCTATAATCAGTGCACCTACCAATCAAGGACATGTTAAGAAGAGTAACCCAGTAACTTTGTTTTGGTAAGCCTTTTTCTGCAAGCGTCTGAGAAAACAAGCACGTCCGGTCTCGCTCCCTTGGTGACATGGCATGAATTCAGCTTGATAAACATGATAATCAGAACCAAAACAGATGATTTTAGCACTGTAATGACACAGCTCTATTCTGAAAAGGGGACAGGAAGCAGCAGCTCATTTGCATTTAAAGAGACAGGCACGAAAAACAGCGTGTTTCTGCTTCCACTCAAAATAGGCATTTTCAAATTGATATAATAAATAATCTGTTTTTTTTTAGCTGAAACGTTACAGATGTATACTTGGGACACCAGAGACTTATATTACATAATGTAAAAAGGGGTATAATATGTCACCTTTAAAATTAAAATTCTTTAAATTAAACTTTTTTTCATTAATTCCCAGAATTTCAATGTAATGTCAGTTTTTTTTTCCTTCTCAGAACCCTGCATTTCTACAGGATTTTACTCTGTTCTGATCTGTCAGATGAGATTTTGTACTCATTTACTAAGACAGATTAGTTTTGATAAAGACCTTCAAAATATTTCTGACAATAGTGGCGTTTAATATTAAAATCATCTCTGTTTATTGGCATTGAGCCTATTTTGGTTCTTAGTGGGGAGTAGATTTTTGTATCTATGATGGAATTGAAATACATCTGCTTAACAGATTTAGCAGAGGTTATGATGACACAAAGCATTTTCAATAGCGAGGGCTCTTAGAGTCATTTATATAACATAAGCAGAAACCCTTACATAAAATCACTGATGTGACACAATCATGAGTACTGATAGATGAAAATGTAAGCTATTTTGCTTTATAACATTGAACAGTGTCTAGGGCACTTGTGGGTTAAAGCCACCAAAAAAAGTGAAGGCCTCACCCATTAATTGCACACAGAATGTCAGATAGAGTATTTCAGCCCTGGGTGGTGTGTTGGAAAGCACACATTACAAACCCTTTTCATCTTATCTACCATTGCCGTTTTGCCTTTGATAATGGTGAGGGCTGCCATATATCTGATTGTACTGCGGATGAGTTCAGAAGAACCAGCAGTTAACGTATTATGGCTATTTTTTATGTAGTAAAAGTCTGAATAACACTAATAAGACAAAACGATTAGCATTTATTTAATGAGATGTTAAGATCAATGTCTTTTGACTCTCTTTTGCTCAGTGTAAGCTGAAAGAGAGAATGCTATCGTCTGTGCAGATGTCTTCAAATGTTGTAAGATGGATGATACGATGAAACTCCTCAGGTAGAATACACTAAGTAGTGCTTCTACTGATGCAATGATGCAATGCGAAAACTGCTGATAATACTGAGGGAATTTATTTATGAATGCTTAAGCCCTATCCAGACAGGACTACTTTTACAGGGGGTCGTTAGAGAAATTTGTGTTTCACAGACATACTTGGTGATTTTAATCCCGTCCGAATTTGCTACATCAGTTTTTCTCACACAGCCTCTGTAAAAATTCCAGAGAAAATTACGTACTGTTTTTCAGCAAACTCAGTGGTCCTCTGAGAAAACTAATCCTGTCCGGATGCGAATGTCTGTGATTGCCAGTGATATTCTTTTCCACAACGCGTTTCTTTGTGTGTTTTGGCCAACGTCAGGTACCGTAGATGGTCTTACCACACCTATGTTTGATATATTTGGTCCCTGGCAAATAAATAATAATAAAAAAATAACAATAATAAAATCAAAAGCCAGATCACGTAAACTGCTAAGACTTGGCTTTTGTAGCAGCGTCAGGTAAGATTACTCGCGTTAATTTTCGCATTCAATTACATAATTTTTTAATTACAGATGTACCTTAATGAAAATTAAACATGGGTTTACTACACATAAAATAAAAATACAATAAAACATTAACTAAACTAAAGTAACCACACATTAACATTGTTTGCTATACTAGCCATTTAGTTTCACCAAGGTGTTTGTGCAATAATACTAATGGTAATCAATCTGAATGACTATACGCAATGCCCACAGACAGAGTGCATGATCTCTGTGACACTCAGATGTACATAACAGACCCTCCCACCTCTGTAATAAACATGGAGATGTTAGTCTTGTCCAAATTACATGAAAATCGCTTCCGTGTTCTTTAATTAGTGTGTTGTTAGTAAATCACCCGCAAAAATATCCAAGCCTATCTGCGGTGTTTTGGAATTGCGCTCTTGTACTTATTTGCCCTGTTTAGTAAAACTGGCCCTTGGTCTTAATTTTGAACAATTAATGCTTTCATATTTTGAAATAGTGTTGTTAAAAGTACCCACGTGATACCAGTTGGTACTAAAATAATAAAAAAAACTATTTTCTACCAATATTTGGGCACTGATGAACAGATTCTTAAGCATTGCTGAATGGCCATTGTGTTCACATAGTCAACTGTTGACTGTGATTGGCTACAATGATCCTCGCTTCACGCTCTTCACTGAGCGTTCACACAGAAGCAATTAAAAAGTTTTAAACATTTCAGAACCAACTGGTATTGCGGTTGGTACTTTTGACAACACTATTTTGATTGAAATATGGGAATGGGTATGTTCTAATCTACAAAATTTGGAACCACTATCCTGGCAAACTTTGGCAAACAGTTTTTTTTCTCCATAAATGTGTTGTTTTTTGTAAAAATGACTTGTAAAAATAAATCCAGCCACTCTTGAGATTTTATCATTTATGTGTGCAATATGCATCAGGTGGTCAGTGAACAGACTGTAGGCGGTCAGTGAGGCTGAGACTAGTGTCACGGTAATAAGGTGAAGAGGGATTTCAACCTATCACCTTCTGGTTATCAATCTTTTCACACTCATTTCCCAGTGGAGGTGCTACAGATGCTCTGTTACAGATCAAAGAGTTCAGGGTCCTCTGCTTCAAAAGCGATGGGGTTGTGGTAGCAGTCCAGCATAAGTATCTGGAGGCCTTTCTCTCTTTCCACACTCGCCGGCTTCTCTCCCCTCTCCCGGCTTGAGCCGATGATGCTGGCTTTCTCCATCGGTTGTGATCAGCTGCCAAGGTGGGCGGAAGCCCAGCGGGGGGTGAAGGATCTTCTAACGAGCTGTGAGAGGCAGGCTACAGGGGGCTGCGCGAAGCCAAAGAGTCACCAGAAAAGGGCTCTGGTTGGTATGTGTTTGTGTGTGTGTGTGCGGATGCGCTGGGTCAAACACTGACAGCCAGACAGAACAGAACAGCTCCCGCTGAGCTTCAGTCATCAGACACATGATCCCACACAGAGACCTTATTAACACGCTTGTCGCCATGTCAAGATGAGTCTCAGGTTGCTTGGCATACAGCATTGGCTCAAGTGTTGTTTGCTTCTAAGTGGTTAGCTGCAGTAAATGTTTGTATTGGCATCTGTGGTTCCATGAACCTTTAACATCCATACACTTTTTAATAAAGGTTCTTATAGGCATTGATAGTTCTAAATATCTTGAACATCCATGAAACCTTTCAAATGCAGAAAATGTTCTTTATGGTGGAAAAAGGTTCCTTACATTTTTTTTTTTAATGTTTTTCAAAATGGTTGGTTTGGGGAACCAAAAATGTTTATTCTATGTGTGAAGTGTGAAGTGTGAAACCTTTCCATTCCACAAAAGGTTCTTTATAGAGGTGAGAGGTTCATTAGAATATAAAATGTTCCTAGAACATTTGAAAATGCTCTAAGAAAACATTGCTCTTTTTAAATTTGAAAGGTTCTTTGCGGATGAAATCTTTCCATGGCAAGAAAGGTTCTTTCAAGAACTGTTGGTTCTTCTATTGCATTACTATGAAAAGGTTTTGGAACTAACGAGTACAAAACTATAAAACGAATGGCAAAACTTTTTTCTTTTTCTTTTTGATTTTAGATAGTAGACTTTGCCATCTTGGCTGATCTTAAAAGTTTTAGACACTGTTGAGATCTCTTCGAAGAACTCTAGAGGAGACAAGTCACAAGTAATCCAATATTTCTCATTGGTTGGTCTGTACAGCTTTATAACTAATCAGATTTTATGATACTATAACAGAAAACCATTTTATTATACTTCTGGCTCTAAATTTTGATTGGGCCAGCCAGGTATAAAAGCTGTTTTTGAAGCTGATGTATGCATACCTGTGACTTCACTTCAATTGAATCCAATATTTCTCATTGGTTGGTCCTTACAGCTTCATGGCTATTCCCTTCTTACAGTAATTTAACAGAAAACCATTTTATTATAGTTCTGGCTCTGAATTTTGATTGGATCAGCTATGTTTGAAGCTGTTTTCATTAGCTGATATATGCATACCTGTGACCACTGATCAGTTAAATTTGATAGAAATGAGCTAATTTGGTATGTTGCTCAGCAACCATAAACATCCTACAGATTGGATAATGAACGAAATAATTATTTCACAGGAATTTAAAATTAGGAGCAGTATTTCTCATCTGTGAGTCATTGGTGAACATTTTCATATCTGTAGCCTTTCATTCGTTTATTATAATAGAAAACTAGATTACTTGTGATTTGTTATTTTTTTTATAGAATATTTAAATCATTAGTGGTGGCCCTCATTATATAAAGCAGTGTTTTATGAAAATTAAGAGTTTTTTTTTTTTTTTGTACTAACAGTACCCCCTTACTTTGGTAAAACCCCTTACTTTGGTAAAGCTTTACTTTAATGCTACTTATAATAAACTGGTGGCATTAAAAGGTTAATTGGGCATAGATGCATCTGCTCATGCTCAGACGCCAGGCATTGCACAGAGACCAAACGAGAAATGAGATTCCGCTGATATGATCTGTCCTCTGTCAGAAGCTTCATGTGCTTTATTAAAATTCATCCCATCGTATGCAAAGCCGAATTCATTTTCTCTTCCAATTAAGTGACCTGCGTGCCAGCTCTCTTTCTGTCGAGCTGTTGTTCCCGTCTTTGACACGCACACACAGTCACACAGTCTTTCCCTTCTCAGGGTTTGATCAGTGCTGAACAATAGGCTATCTTTCCAGAGCACAGATTTCTCATGATTGCTGCACTCTGCTCCTCTAAAGCGGAACTCCAGAAAATTGGGGGAGGTTGGCAGAGCAGGAAGAGGTGTAAAATATTGCTTTATTTTCACATCTTTTCATACAATGGCAGACGGGACCAAAAAAAAAAAAAAAAAAAAAAAAACCTGATTAATCACTCAGAGAAACATGTTACTTAGAGGTTGCTCTTTTTTAATCATTAGTTTCCAGTTTTGTTTTTCTCAGATGTTTTTGCTGTAACTCTTAGAAGGGACAGAAATACATACAAATTAGACAAATGTTGACTTACAGTATTCATGAGTATTGCTTATAAAATGTATTTAGATACTGTAGCACAGAAAAGCTTGGTTTGGGGAGAAGTTCATACTGGCTTTGAGTAAATATGTTTAATAGTAAATATGCACAGTTTATGAAATTGTTGAGATTTTGTAGAGATCAATGTGGTCTTTTTCTTAGAATAAATATCAGAGAAGCTGAAGACTAGAATGTTGAACTTTTTAATAACTATATAATTTGTTCCAGATTACAAATTAATGAAAGTTTATTTCACAGCAATCCTAACGAAGCCCATTTTCACAATGTAATAATAAAAAAATAAAAATCTGACCCCCCCCAACAATTCTGCCTTTTTTTGTCTCAAACGTCAGAGAAAAGAGGTTCAAATTACAAGATATAAACAGAATTGTGATACAAACTTATGCAACTTTTTTCCCCTCAGAATTCTGTGTTTATTTCTGACGATTTTGACTTAATGTTTTCTCAGAATTGCAAGGAAAGAAGTGTGAGAAAAAAAAAAAAAAAAAACTAGAAACAGGCTTCCATAACTCCTGGAATGAAAAATGTAGATGTTAAAAACTTTCAGTATTAAAATCATTCGTGATTTGTGTGGGATTTTACTGATCTTTTCTGAAACTCTTGTGGAAATGTGAGATTACTGAGGTCTTTTTTCTCAGTAGAAGAAACTGACAAGCAGGAGACTCCAAAATATGCATGTCATCTTATTGCTATCTAGGAAAAACTGTTGAGAAAATAAAGAAATTGTTTATTTCTCTTTCCTATTGAAATGCATGCTGACTTCATAGTTTAGAGATATTATAGGGTCTTTATGTCAAAGAAAAGATCTGAATTGTAGCAGATATCAGCTAAATCCTTCTTTTGATGTCTAGAAGAAATACCTGAGATATTCAAAAAGATCTCATTTGTGTTTTTGTTTTCCTGTGGGGGAGGAAGCAAAAAGATGAGCTGAGGGGAAAGGGCTAGACAGAAGGGAATGATAGAAAAGGATGGAGGGAATGCAGTAAGGAGAGATGTTTAGTATGGATTCTGTCTTATTGTGTTTCTGTGCGTGTGTGTCAGTGGGAGTGATGCTGAGGCTGGTCATTGCTCCAGGCAACTACTGCGGATGTGTTGATGTTTCTTTTTTTTCCCTTTCTGTATTTCAATCCATCTCTCTTAGTCTGTACCCTTCTCTCTTTTATGGAGATTTTAGCACTCTGTTTTGCCATTAGGTGCTGATTAATCTTGAATAAGCAGCCTGAAAAATGCTGCTGCCATCACTTAGCGTGAGGAAAAAATGCTGTCTGGATCTACATCCTCCAGAACAAGCAGAGCCTCCCTCCCAGCCACTGGAGCAAAAGTCTCCACATTTTTCTTCAAAAACATCTTTAGGCTGACATATGCAGTGCATCACTGTTTCGTAGTGCAAATGGGCTAGAAATGGGATTTCACATTGTGCCACATTTTGGTTAGTGTTGTTGGGAATACAGTAAATGTGCAAATGGCTCTCATTCTTGGCCTGGGCAAACTCAGGTGAACCTGTAAATATAAAATGTAGCTAGAATTTACCCTAAAGAAATGGGAGGTGAACAGTTACAACATTTTATACATAGGCAAAAATGTTAGAATATGTATGGAATTAGTAATGCACGACAATGCCTGTTTTGTATAGTTTTCATTTTATACAACATAGTTTTTAGTTCACTTGAAGAATTTAAATCCCTCAGGTTGTTCCAAACCTGTATGAACAGTTGCTGTTACCTACTGACTTGCATGGTATGAGAAAAAAAAAACAATGGAAGTAAATGGAGACCAGCAACTGTTGTTACCCACAAAATATATTATTTTATGATACACAGAAGAAAAAAGCTTGGTAACACTTTATTTTAAGGACTCCTTGTCACACGTAACATGTACTTACTTTTTTTTTTTTTATAAAAAAGACTTGTGCATAATTACATGCAAGTAACCCTAATCCAAACCCTAATTCTAAGCCTAAACATATAGTAAGTATATGTAGTTATTTAATATTACTCAGTAAGTGTACAATTACACTGCAACAAGGACACCTTAACATAAAGTGTAATTAAAAGCTCATACATATTTGAAATATATTGAGGGTGAGTAAATGATAAGATAATTTTCATTTTAAGGTAAACTATCACCTTTAAATGAATTTTACTTTGGTTTGAAAAAACTATTATGATTCTTGCAAATATATTTTTAGAATTTTATATCATCCATTAGTCCATCCGTAATCATGCTGTAATTGAGGATTCAACCAAGGAGGTCTGTAATACTTTTATGCAGATATTAAAGACCTTCTTAATCAGAAAAAAAAAATACACTGACAAAATGTTATTTATCATAAATAAATCTTTGTGATTTGTTGATACATTTTGTAAGAATACATGGCTACGTTTGATTGGCTGTTGGAGAAATGCTTCTTGACTGCGGTTATGTCATCTACCAGCAGGGTTAAATGGTTAAAACCTGACCCCCTCATAGCACCAAATGTCTGTCTGGTGAGAGGTTTATAGAATGAGTTTTTCATCTTTCTCTTTTTCCTTTTCCTATTAATTAATTATTTTTTTTTTTTTAATCCAGCCCCGCATCTCTGCTGTGTTGATATGTCTTAAATGATTTATGATAACATTTTCAGTGAGGAAAACATCTCCTTTTAGAGCGTTTAAAAATGCATGCGTGCATTGTGTGTGAAAAATATAACCAATGTAAATTATGTAGCAGTTTTTATGTTTTATCATATGAATGATTCATGATAATCATAGGATTTTGTACATCATGTCTTTCTCATTCTCTCTGTCTCTCTCAGGTCAACACACAGTTGTTACAAACACAATACACATACATGGTTCCTGCATCCAGAAGCCTGTTTCTGTAATGGGACGTTTCGATGGATAGATAAATAGAAAAAGGTCAGAATTTTGAGATTAAATGTCACAATTACTTTGTACTGTATGTTAAAACTTTATAAGAAATACCGCTTTTAAATATCAAGCAGTAAAGATTTTTTATACACCTAAAAATAGTTGAAAGGCAATCATACATTATAAATGGATTAAATACATTGCAATCATTAGTATTGCTCACTCCTTGATCATAAAATGAGATCATATTGATCTAATATGATCATTAGAACATCATTGTTGGTAATGTTTCCCATCTCAGGACTGAGGCAGATTCACACCCCTGCATAAAGAACCACAGAGGGTTACATGGCATACGTGTGATGGTTTAACCGAGCGCCTCACTTCATTAAGGGCTGTGGTGGGGTGAAACGCCCATACTCTCTCAGACATGCTTGATTAGTGAGTGTTTGTCTTGGGGCTGCTCTTCACAGTGAAGTGCATGGCAAATGCTTCCTGTCAAAGTGACTGACAGCACTCTTCAGCTTCCTCATTACAGTAGCTATCATTATACTTTTCATGAGTGTTTGTTGTGCATACACCATCTACTTGATATTCAGTGTGGTCACTTGTCATTTAGAATAATACAAAGTGACTTTTTGTTTGGTGTATTTAAATAACTAAAAAGGATTTTAATGGGATCAGTGATATTTTACATCAGTATGTGTGTGGGTCTGAAGATTGCATTTTGGGAGGGATTGCTGATGTTGTTTCATTAGATTAGAAGATTAGAAGATTATGTAGGATACCGGATCACATGCATGGTTTATTTAGCCAAACAAGTGCAGATTAATATAGATCTTCAAATAATGCTTAGGCTTACAAATCTATATTCTTAGAATTCTATATTGTTAGTTCTTAAATTCTTGTAAAGAATAGACAGTAGATTTGCAGTTTGATTTTCATGTAAACATGTCTTAACATTTAGCATTCTGTTAGAATGAGTCAAGAAAGACGTGCATCACATCTGATATTGCCACTGATTCATCCATTACACTGGTGCATTGTGGGGTGTAGTATTCCACACAGTTGCCAATGTAATAGGTCACCTGGGTATTCTGTGCATACAGAAAATGTGCATACTGTGCACAGTATGCATATTGCAGCAGTATGCAGCATGGTAGCATTCTGTTTATAAGCCTGAATTAAATTCCAAAATAAAAGTCATCAGTGTATACAAGATATGAAACTGTGGTTGCATCCAAAATCACATAATATCCAACTAGGTACTTCCTTTGAGTCAGTAATTGATTTGTAGCCACAGAAATGTATGTTCTATCAGTATAGCCAATACTATGCCTGTGTGAAGTACTCTTTTTTTTTTTTTTTTGCATTATACAGGTGCTTTTCCTTTTTGGAATTTTCACTGTGAACACACTACACTGTTTATACTACAGAACAGCATAGAATAGTGCATAAGTTGTACATGACTTGGGACATACTTTGTGAATTCAGACATATAACTATTTTCATATACTGCTTCTCGCCTTTTTAATTTGAAAGTATTTTAGGTGAAAGTTGTGAAGCCTTCATCAGAACTTATTAAATGGAAATGCTGAAGTCATGCATTCAAACTGGATTGGAAGAAGAACAAAGTAAAAAGTAAAAAAAAAAAAAAAAAAAGTTTTATTTTCTTTATATAGACTGACATTTTGTCAAAAACATGTCTTTCTTTTTTGAATATTTTTTTTATCACTTAGCTGACCTTAATGAAGCATGAAATATGCAGGATAATTAGGCCTATTGTTCAGAAGTTTGTCTCTATTTAAGTTTGTACAAGAATTGAGAAATGCAAATGTGGTAATTCTCAATTCTGCATTCATAAATGATAAAGAAGGGTGATGAAAGAGAAGATTTATGGGTGTTGTAAGCTGGGATCATGAACACGTTTAGTTTATCTGTGGTTTTCTTTATGAATATCTGTCACAAAACAACTAAACAGGTTCAATCAGCATCTGTGATGAGGTTGTCATTTTCACAGGTAAAATGGGCAGATTTGTTAACTTTAATGATGTAAAAATGCGGCTTGGATAATTGCTGATAACTACTAGGAACTATCTGATCAAGCACTTTAACAACTTGCTTTAGATTCCTATACAGTGTAGGTTTTTAGACCATACAGATAACACGGATACGATTGTGGTTTTTCTACACTGATCATTGCATAACCATGTGGCTTGAACACATTATTCAGTTCATCTTGAGGCAAAACCTAATGCACATCTGCCGAGGCCTCTTATGCTTTACTGCACTGGTGAAGAGTCAGGGCTCATGAATCAGATCCAATGGCATGAATCATACACTCTACATACTATTCCCTGTTGTTCATATGCACAACACATCAGTCTCCATTACAGCATCATTTCTCTCTGTCTCTCTTGCTCTTTCTTTTCGCCTGCCCTTTCTTTCTTGCTCACTCAAATCTCACTGCTTTGTCCTGTCCGCAGGGTGAAATGAAAATCAATAGTGAAGACTTGCAGTGTGGGGAAAAACACGATCTTTGCATTTGCTGTGTGACTGGGCAGCAGCATCGGGTCTGTGGTACTCTTGTGAGTTTCACTGTGTGCCGAAGATAGTTTCACTGGATGAGTCTTTCACATGAGAGCAAGGAGGTATTTTATCTTGCCCAGCCATGTTCAAATGTCATCTTTCCATCATCTTTTACACTCAAAGGAATGCCCAAAAATAAACACACTCTTATGTTGTTTCAAACCTGTACGATTATCTTTCTTCTGAGAAGCACAAAAGTTGATGTTAGACTGGATATTGACACCAGACTAAACACTAAAACTATGATTTTCATTATCAGAAATAAAGCTGAAATAAACTGTAAATATAGTTTTTTTTTTTTTTTTTTTATATACGCAAAATAAAATCTCTGATTGCCTTGGCAGCTAACTACTTACAAAAATGACTCAGACTGAATAAAGTTTGAAATAAATTCAAGCTAAATAGAAATATAAAAATTTAAATCTACAAAATCATATATACTAAAGCGGTTACTAATAGTTAAAAAAAAATCTAAATGAAAACTGAAAATATAAAAATAAAAGGTAATTCAAAATATTAACACATTATTTAATAGTATATAATAAATACTGTTATGATATAATAATATAACAAAAGCTCCAAAAATGACTAGAAAGCACAATAGGTGTCATAAATAAAGGTAAAATGGTATGTGCATGAAACAAACAAGTTAATTGTTTATAGTAAATCTACCCTTTCATCACATTTCTTCCCTTTCACAAATTTTGTGTGGTATGGTTTCTGTTGTGATGGAAGGGGAATTTTTCAAAGCTTATGTCTTTGAGGCTTTGAAAATAGTACTTGATTCATGATGTAACAGCCCTTAATAACTATTCAGTTGCATGAAAAAGTGACGTGAAAGTGAAAAAAGTATGTAATGCATCGTATGGAATGACATTAGGGTAAATAAGCAATAACAAATGATCATATTCAGATATACTGTCCTATTCAGAAAGATGACATAATCAATGATCATGGTTCTTCTGGTCATTTCAGGACTAATGCTCAGACCGATCCTCCTGATTTCATAGTCTGATGTCAGCTTCTCTTACCATTTAATGATGGCTGATTTTAATGCAGTACTCTCTGTGAGTGCAGAGTTGTTAGACCCCGTATTGTGTCATTACATACTCAACTCAGCATAATTATATAATTAAATATTATACAGTTCCCCCACTGGGTCAGGGTCTTGCAAAAGCGTTCCCTGTTCACACACACACGGTCATTATGAAACAGCTCTTCTGCGCACCCACACAGTTCTAATGGAGAGTGAAGGACTCTACATTAGGAAAGAATGCATCACACCGTCGAGAGAAGTGTGAGAAAGTGAGACAAGGAAGATGTTGTGTTGAAAACCCTTGAAATCGAAGATGAAAAGGGCATATTGGGTTTAGAAAGAATTAATGTTTTTCTTAATTTGCCTCTAATAAAGTGGAGTTAAAATAGTTCCTGTAGTGTGCATGACGTTTGTTAGCCATGTGTTTTGCCTGAAATAAACCCACACTCCTTTAGAGACGGCATCGATCTATTTTGAGCTGTGTTGCCATGAGCACTTATTATAAGCTACTTTTGGCCTTGTCTTTCTTTTGTATTTTAATATTGGGTAAAAACAAAAATACATAAATATTCTGTTGTAGTACAAATTATTTTCCAGGTAATAATTTAATCAGTTAATTTGGTAATGATTTTGTTTGGGGAAAAACCTTGCCTTTATAAAATCATCCTTGTATTTTTTGTATTTATTTATTTTTTTACACACAGTATAAATGGATCTTTATACATTAAACTATGTGACTTTTTAAATTTATCTAAAACTTCTTAATACATTGGTCTTAAACATCCTTTTTTTTTTTTGTCTGCACAAATACAGCAAATGTTCCTAATTAATGCTGCAAAAGAATGATCTGACAAAAATCTGGGATCTGACTACACTGATTTTGAACTTGAGAATGTTACTGATGTGTTACAAAACTGCTGATATCTTACATCTGACATAGGGTTTTGTTTGTGCAAGATGAACTGTTTATCACACTTCCTGAAATGACTGCAGGATAACCAATGGCCTGCTGTTATCACATGCATTCTGGCTGCGCTAAGCACTGGTGTTTGATAAACATCTACAAATGCAATTATGCTCTAAATGAATAAAGGCCTACTTTGCTTAAAATTGTAGTTCAAAGGCACAGTAGTATATTAATCACACACTTCCTATTTTTCTCTCTCCTTTCCCTAGGTGTAAAAATGGAAAAACTGCTTGTCTGCTTGTTGGTTATCGGAATGGCAGTGAAGGCCCAGATCTGTCCGAAGCGCTGTGTATGTCAAGTTTTATCCCCCAACCTCGCAACACTCTGTGCCAAAAAAGGTCTGCTCTTTGTTCCGCCCAACATCGACAGGCACACAGTGGAGCTCCGGCTAGCGGATAACTTTGTCACCAGCATAAAACGGAAAGACTTGGCCAACATGACCAAGCTGGTGGACCTTACTTTGTCAAGGAATACAATAAGCTTCATCACTCCACATGCATTTGCGGACTTGGAGAACCTACGAGCCTTGCATCTAGACCACAACCGGTTGACGCGAATAACCAACGATACCTTCAGTGGCATGTCTAAGCTGCATCACCTGATTCTGAACAACAACCAACTGACCCTCATCCACATGGGAACCTTTAACGACCTACTAGCCCTCGAAGAACTGGACTTATCCTACAACAACTTGGAGACCATCCCCTGGGAGGCCATTCAAAAGATGACCAGCCTACACACTCTTAGTCTGGACCACAACATGATCGAATACATTCCTGAGGGGACTTTTTCCCTCCTACAGAAGCTCAACCGCTTGGACGTGACCTCCAACAAGCTCCAGAAGCTTCCGCCGGACCCACTTTTCCAGCGGGCGCAGGTTCTGGCTACGTCTGGCATAATGAACCCCTCCTCTTTTGCTCTGAGCTTTGGAGGGAATCCTTTACACTGCAACTGTGAGCTTCTGTGGCTTCGGCGGCTCAATCGCGAGGATGACCTGGAGACCTGCGCCACACCTTTGCACCTTTCTGGACGCTATTTCTGGTCCATCCCGGAGGAGGAGTTCCTTTGCGAGCCGCCCCTCATCACCCGCCACTCTCACGAGATGAGGGTCCTGGAGGGCCAACGGGTTGCGTTGAAGTGCAAAGCTAGGGGAGATCCAGAACCTGCCATTCACTGGATATCTCCCGATGGGAAGTTGGTTTCAAACTCGTCTCGCACGCTGGTTTACAACAATGGCACGTTGGACATTCTGATAAGCACAGTAAAGGACACAGGCTCTTTCACGTGCATTTCCTCGAATCCCGCTGGGGAGGCCCACCAGACCATTGAGCTCGTCATCATCAAGCTTCCACACATTAGCAACAGCACCAATAACATCCAGGAGCCTGACCCAGGCTCTTCTGACATCTCCACTTCGACAAGGGCAGGAGCAAATGGCGGCAACCACACTGTCGATGCCAAGACCACCTCCGATAAGAGGGTGGTTATGGCAGAAGCCACCTCGTCCACAGCACTCATCAAATTTAACTTCCAGAGGAATATACCTGGAATACGCATGTTTCAGATTCAGTATAATGGAACCTATGATGACTCTCTTGTTTACAGGTGAGAAATACTTACTTTTGCATTTCCTGTGTTCCTGTTGCTCAGAGGTAGAGTATTGAGATAGCAGCGCAAAAGGTCATGGGTTCAATTCCCAGGGAACATGCATACTAATAATAACAATAAAAATATATATATAGCCTGAATGCACTGTAAGTTGCTTTGGATAAAAGCGTCAGCTAAATGTAAATGTGCATTTAGCAGATGCTTTTAACAAAAATCAACTTACAGAAGAAAGAGTATTTGTAATATACAATGGCTGGTTTATTAGAAAAGTATATTATAAGGAAGTAAGCTAGATGTTATAAATTTTTAAGTGGATGTTGAACAGTTGTTGTTAGTCATTGTTGGGTTTTTTTGGGAGGGGGGGGGGGGGGGTTGGCTTTCACTGCAAAACATTTTTTTTTTCTTCCTTAGTATTTTTGTCTTGTTTTATAGTAAAAATATCTACAAATTCTGGAATCAAGATGTGTTTACTTTACAAGTAAAATTACTCAAGACATGATTTCGTGTTTTATGAAAAAAAAAAAAAAATCCAAATTATTATTATTATTATTATTATTATTATTATTATTTATTATTATTGATCAAATAGCAACCTTCTTTCTTGAAACCAACACTGAAGTGACTAAAGCTGCAATTCATTGACTGTCCGCTAGAGGCTGGCTCTAAAAGAGAGTCAGTCCCATAGGCTACCCGTGTTAAAACGCACAACTTTACAGCAAAAACAAATATATATGTGTGTGTGTGTGTGTGTGTGTTTAAAGCCTGGTACAAAAAGTGGTCTTGGTCTGTGAGGTGGTGAATTTTTGTATAGCTCATCCTTTTAAATTATGTTAAGCCTTAAAGTTCTGCATAATTAGGGGGATGGCCACTTGGGTGACAGGTGTATTGCCACTGCTGTCACCACAGTCACTGAATTAGACTGTGTGTACGATACAGTAAATTAGTATCCCTCTTTTGATATCACATTGTTTTAAATCTATAAACAGAATGGCCATAGCTATTGAAACTGCTTGACCCTTCTCAAACGCAACTCATTTCAGATTGAATTTTAGGTCATAATTAATACAATAGCAGTGTGAAGTAAACACCATCAATGCTTCATCCAATAAATTCATCAGTATTTCACTAAATGTGTACAGCTCTGGACATACTTTTTTATGTGTAAATAATGCAGCACAAAGATTAAAAAAATGGGCTGATATATCAGTATGTGGTTTGTAGATTGAAATTTTACAATAGACTCTCAGACCAACCAGCAAAAGTAGTAGGAACGATTTGGTTTAAAGGGCAGTTGAAAAAACACAATCAGTCTAGATGCATGATTGAACCGACTTTTGCCCTTTGAGTCAACAGCAAGGTGCTATATAGGCCAGTTGAGAAAAAGATCTTATATTTAGTACATTAGCACAAAAATCCATCACCAGTTTGTGTTGTTCTAATGGATGGATGGATCAATGCTGTGCTTTCTTTCCATGTGAGATGGAAAAGAAATCCATTTCTAATTTTCTCTTAAATGAATAATGCTGGTGTTTTTTGGTGTGTTAGTTTTTGCAGCCTAGCTCTTAGACTGTGCAGTGTTTTTGTCTATCTTTGGTTGGGATTCTTCATACCTGAGCCTTTAGCCTTCAGCCTTTTTTTTCTAACTATAATGCTACACTTCAGTGTTAGGTGTTTATACTTTTAAAGTTTTTATATTTGATAATTTTAGAGTTTTTCAGGACATATTTTCTATCCAAGATTTTGCTAGGATATGCAGAGATAAGTATAATTTCCTAAAAATGTTAAATCAAAATGGTTTTATTAAAATCTTGCTGTTTATTTAAGCATAATAGTCTGAGTGGGAAATGGTACTGTCTCTTTAACTGACTAATGGCGGACAGAGTGAGGGTTTGGAAGACAGAAGAGAGTTTGATAACATAGTGCTGTTTGTCATTTGTTCTCTATTGCAGCTATTTCTGCTGAAAGATACAGCTTGAAACTAGCCTAGTCCGGTTTTACCAGGTGTGGTTTGATTTTTGAAAGAGGTTTTGGGTATTTGGAAGACTGAATACAATCCATGAACCTTTTTGATTCAGATTAGCAAAGGTGTATATCAAGAGCATATTAAAGTGTAAAACTAAATAATAACTGTAGTTTATAGCGTTGATAATATCCAGTCACCATTGTGTGTGTTAGCCAATCTGTTTTAGTGCTATCTCAAACAGTATTTTCTTTCACATACTCTGTGCTCATTAATACATTCTCATAATTACGTTCTTTGCAGACCCGCTAGGGGGAATCAAAAAGAGATTCATTTTTTGGCTGACTTTATCTCAATGGGCTGCTGCAAATGAGCCACAGTCGGCTAATTACAATAACACACACTGGCCATGAGCATTCCTGTTCAATGAGACACACTGCAGAAGCAAAGCCATTACCTCATCATTTGTGTACAGAGCACATTGTGTGGGAAGCTCTTTTCACAAATGATGAAAATGAAGCCCACAGAAAGACTACAGATACATCTCGACCTATTTTTTACTAGAGAAGCAGCTGGCTGATACCCCTTGTTGTTATCAAGTGCTCCCTTCTCAGTTAACACATTTAGCAACAGAACGGTCACAGTGAAACATAGACTATAATCGAATTTTCACCACATAAACAAGGCCAGTGGAATTTGTTTCTGCGATAAAGATGCAGAAAAGTGCTGTGAACTTGTTACACCCCATACGAAAGGAAAATATATTTACCAATATATTTCTTACATTTTGTGGTAATATGTTATTTTCCCTTTTTATTTTCTAATATATTATATATTTGAATACATTTAATAATATATTAATGATACATATATTATATAATATATTTCAAAATATACAAATGATTGCCACTTTCAATATATTGCAATATATTGGAAAAAATAAATATATATAAGAATATATGCCTATTATATTACATGATATTTTCCAATATACTGCAATATATTTTTGTTTCATAAGGGACATGCATTCACAGCAGTGTTAACTCGGCGGTAAAGTTGCTCTTTCATTATTTGCATGTGCTTTTAAATGTTTCATTCGCGTGTATACAACGTGTAAAACGTGTAAAACCTGTCAAACAGCACCTGATTATTGAACTAACTTATCTTTTGCGCTAATACTCCCAAAACACACAAGGTTTACATGTAGACTCAAGTTGGTTTATGTCTAAAATGAAAGTAAACAGTTAATAGAAAAAACTTATATATGCCTGTATAATAGATGCATGCAGGTCTTACAGGGACAGTAGGCCTATTAAACAAAGAAGATATTTTGAAGAATGTGGTTAACAAACAGTTGCTGGTCCACATTGAATTTGGTAGTAGCAAAAAATACTATGGAAGTCCATGTGGACCAGTAACTGTTTGGTTTTTCGACATTCCACAAAATAGCATTTATGTTCAGAAGAAGAAAGAAACTCATTTAGGTTTAAATCCAGTTTTGAGTGAGTAAATGTTGGTATAAAAATAAAACACTATGACAGAATTGACAGACACTGATAGAAAATTTTATTTTTGGATGAACTATTTAACGTTAATAAAACAACAAAACATAAAGACATTTTTTTTTTCTTTTTTTTTGTTACCTTGAAAGACCTTATCTTTATAATAGATAAATTAGTTTAGCTGTAATGCTCAGACAACTTACAAAATAGTAAAACCAACATGACAAAGAATTGTGATAAAATCGTGAATCGTGATATTTAGAAAAATATGTCATATGATATTTTTTCCATATCACCCACCCCTAATTTCACCACTCATAATTGTACCTTCTCTAACACACACACACACACACACACACACACAACTTAAAAAGGGCATTACCAGTATTCTTTTTAAAATTATTTGAATTTTGACCTTTGAATTGAGACCTTTGAATTTTTTTTTTACATTTTTTTTTTTTTTGTACTTTATTCAAGTGCCATTGGAAGTGAATTCACTCAATTACATTTATAAGAAAATCATACTTTTTAATCATTGTAATTTCATTGAGATCTTCAAAGTACATAATTCACTACTCATCAGAAAATGTGTTGATGTCTCAGAGGTGTAAAATACTTGAGTTAATTATGCTTCATAATTTTATGGGAGAAATGTTCTCATGTTCTATTGAAACTAAAGACTCAGTTATATTTCTAAGGCAGAAAATCACACCGTTTAGTTCCTTTAATTTAATTTAGACCTTCAAAGTACACACACACACACACACACACACACACACACACACATATATATATATATATAAATATATTTATTTATTTATATGTGTGTGTGTGTGTGTGTGTGTGTGTGTGTGTGTGTGTGTGTGTGTGTAAAATGTGATTGGACACAATTATGGATGAATGTAGTTTTTGATCTAAAACAGTGCATGCTATAACCCTAAGTAAATCTGGCTTTAAATGATCAATGATCAGTATAAAAAATAACTACAACATCAACAAAACTGTGCTAAAAAGGACTCTTCTACACAGTTTGAGCATCAGAGTTACTTTAATGAGAAATCCCCTGCTGATTTCATCACTCTTTTTCACAAGCCAAGTAAGTAGCACTCTTGAGGCTACTATTAAATATTAAGCACAATTAAATGTGGAAACTTTTTACTTTCGCTCAAGTACGAATTTAGCTGAACACTTGGCTTTTAATTTGTGTAAGATTGTGTGCACTATAATTGAAATCCCTCTGTCCTTTTTTTTTAACCCAGTATTTGTTGTCATTGCCAAGCATTGTAAACTTTTCAACTTCTTTGCGTTCACAGTGCCAGCTGCCTGCTAGTATCGAGAAACTCCTCCACAAAAAGGAAACTTATGCTATCCAGACGAAGCGACACTAATAGAATCTAGGCAGAGAGCTAATTAGATGTTACATTTAACAATGAAGCATCTAGAAATAGGATATATATATATAAAAATCTCACTGCATAAAATTAGTAATTACTCAAAAACTAGAACCATGCAAATATTGTCAGCTATTTTGTGAAATGTGACCCTAGCAACTAGCTTCTTGACACCATTAAACACACTTTGAGTTACTCAGAGCAACCCTGCAATTAAAATGCTTGGCTCATTCATTTGTATGTACGACGGCGGCTGCTCTCACCACTGAAACGCTTTGACCGGCTGTGGCGCGAGGCAGCTTCTACTGAGAACCTTTGTGCTCCAAATCCAGTCGGTTTGCATGGGGAAATCACAGAGCACTTCTTTCAGCTGGCTGAATGAGCTGAATGTTTGCCAGGCTGCAGAGGAGACAGGTGGGGCGCGTGGGGAAGGATGATAAGAGATGCCATTGTTCACGTCTGAAGCGAACGGTTCAGAGAGTGATAGCAGACCCCAGGCTCCTGCAGGTACAGCAGGACTTCCATAGAGCACCGAAGCAGATTTACCACGGCTTCAGATTTGTGCTCTCTAGATTATGTGATTAAACATGCCTGCAGCAGAGTAAACATGGTAGAGATAAGAGATAGTCCTGATATCATAGTTTGTTTGACGTGTTTATTGTAACATGCTCAGTATAGTATAATGCATACTCTGCATGCTTCGTGCCTGAGCCCGATGCAAAAAAAAATAAATGTAATAAAAATTTCCTACTTGAATATTAGCATATTTATCAGCAGAGCCCTCCGATGGGCAATCTTTTTTTTTTTTATTCTACTCTCTGCTTAGATTATGAAAATCATATATTTGTCTGGGATTTTGATTTCTGAACACAAATCAAAATGACAATCATACCAGTGGACCCCTTGAAGTAATACCAGTTTTTTTTTTTTTTTTTTTGTTAAATATTGCTTAATTTGTAATTTTTTTTAAATGTGACTTTTATTATATATTTTATTTTTAAACTCCTTATTTTAATAGATTTTTTTATTTTATTTTGTTTTAGATATATCATTTTATCTGTTCAGCAAGGATGCATTATTACATTTATAATGTTACAAAAGAGTCAGTGTCACTGATTTCATCTCTTAAACCAAAAACAGACAGCACTAGTGTATCAATAAATTATTAAAACATTAATGCAGTGTACTTGCTGTTTTTCCCTAACAAATTCATAATTATTATATTTGCCAGTGTGCTGTGGCAAGCCTATTTTGCATGCGCTTGAGTGCTTATTAGACTATTTAGGCAATTATATGCTCATTATTATGAATTATATGGTTTATTAATAAAAGTGCAACTAATAGTAGACTAATGCTTAAAATGAACAACTACAAGTAAACCAGAAAAATCTTTAGGCGAGGGCAGCCCTAGTATTGTACAGATTTGTTCAGTCAAATAAATGCAGACTTGGTGAGCATAAGAGACTTCTTTAAAAAGCATCAAGACTTTATTTATAACCTGAAAACTTTGAACTGTAGTGTATGTATATACTGTGTGTACATGTGTGTACATGAATTGGCAGACAAAAAAAAATGGTTTGTGTAGAAATGTTTACAGTACCCAAAACGCACCAACTAACCAAACCCTTATACATATATGTAAGAGATTACTCTCTCAGGGCTACTGCTGAGCTCAAAAAGATGTAAATGAAAATTTAGCAGGAACTGGTACCCCTCTTGAGGTTGTTAAAAAGGTGTAAGGCAGTTTAATAAATGAATGATGAATGAAACATATCATGTATTATTCTAACACTGTTCTTTTCTTCACCCAACAGAATGATTCCCCCAACGAGTAAAAACTTCCTGGTGAATAACCTGGCCGCCGGGACGCAGTACGATCTCTGTGTGCTGGCCATTTACGACGACGGCATAACCTCCCTGACGGCTACGCGGGTTGTGGGCTGTGTGCAGTTTACCACCGAATCTGAATATCTGCGCTGCCACTTCATGCAATCCCAGTTCTTGGGCGGCACTATGATCATCATCATCGGGGGCATAATCGTCGCCTCCGTCCTCATCTTCATCATCATCCTCATGATCCGCTACAAGGTGTGCAACAGCGGCGACTCCACCAAGGGGACCTCGGTCACCGACGTGCACTCGCAAACCAACGGGGCACAATCCCAGGGCTGTACCGTCACACCGTCTGTGTCCAAACAAGGTGCTTTGAGCTTGGAGGAGGGCGAGGGGTGTAAACAGAGCTCCGCCATGCCTCTTCCTCCGCCTCCAGATTCCCAAACCCACACCTCAGAAACCTCCATCCCAGACTGCTCCACCTCCACTTCCCTGGTAAGCCAAAGCTGGACGACTCCCGGCTCTTCAGGATCACTAAAGCCAAAGCGCAAACCAGCGCCAAAGCCTGTCCCAGTGGCCTGCACCGAGCCCAAAGTAGAGGCGCTTCTGAACGCAGAGACGCAAAACACCAACCGCAACAACTCCACCGCTCTTCAGCAGCCGGTCCCAACCCCTCCGCCCCCTCCATCCCGCTTCAAAGACACTCCGATTTTAAGGAGGGCTTGTCCGTCTTCGTCCAAGTATATGACACTGCCCGTGGAAGGAGCACGGGCTAAACGCAGGTACTCTTTGAACGAGAACCTGTCGAAACATCACTGCTACATTGGCTCGCAGAAGATGGGCAATGTGTTTTGCAAGCGGAGTATGTCCGTGAACGGAATGCTAGTCCAAATGGCAAACTCAAATCTAGACAGTGAGAAATCTGCATTTTCCAGTTCAGAGTGGATTCTAGAGAGCACCGTGTGAATGTACGACTGCTGGAAACATGACGGAGTGCCTGCATCTCATTGTGTACGTGCTTTTGTGTGTGTGTGAGGGTGTGTATACGAGCTCATAGTATATAAATGTGTGATCGAATGAATGTGCACGTTTTGCACCATTTCTTTTGTTTCCATCCGCAAATCATATTTTCTGCTGTCTTTTTATTAATGTTTTCTGGAAACCCATGGATTAATGTGGATATTTGCCTTGAGGGAGGTGTTAGAGCCACTCTGAGCAAGATCCATCATCCGAGAGAGACACGCCTCCATCTTCACTGCACACGCCGAGTGTTACGGTAAGAGGAAAGCATCGGTGCCTTCCTGTGTCCTCTTACCAGGGGCTCCTACTGGACACGAGCTTTGTGTCAGTTACACGGATGGAAGGAAACATTAGAGATTTCACAAAAAAGCCTTTCTATTCAAGGAAATGACATTTCCTGCATATTATAGAGGAAAAAAAAAACAACTATATAAGGACTTGATACTGGGACCTGTTATTAAATTGATATTTTTTAAAAAATCAAAGCGTTTTCTTTTCTGTGACGTTGATTTTGCCTTTGTTTGAAGGCATAAAAAAACCATGTACAGGAAGGCAACATCTGCTGTGTTCTTATGTTGTGTAAAATAATAAAAAAACAAAACTATTCTTTTTGTGTTTTTATGAACGCAGTCTTAGAAGGTTATTTACAAATCCTTTGAAATCTCCCATAATGCCCCTGTGTTTCAGATTTTATGCGATGACCCTGTATAGGACCTGCATATTTACAATTCACAGATATATTGAGTGGCTTCATCCAGCTTGGTCTTTGCATGAACCCCAAACTATACAGAATAGCAATAGATATCTTTAAAAAATAAATAAAACACATTTCTTTAGTGTAACGGTACATATTCTTAAATATAAATAAAGTATTTTTTAAACAATTAAATTTTTTAAATTAAACTAGTAACATTTTACACAATATAATTTGTCATACACTTTTTATATGGTAAAATATCTTATATATTATATACCAATATTTTCCATTAACATTACTATATAGATTGTTTACAGATATCGTAGTGTGATGGTGCTTTCAGTGTGTTATCCTCTCAGTGTGAGCTTCAATCCAGCTCAAGGATAATGTGAGGAAATAATCACCTTGGTAACAGAACCTAATTCTCTATGGTTCATCATTCATTAAAGCATCTGCATTATAAGATGATTAAGTTGACAACGCATCACATCATTTACACACTGGCAAATAAGATGTGAAGGGAAAGTGCAAAAAATGTTTGTATTGTGTTAATGACATCATCAATTTGTATAGGGAGGTGACACTTTTTTTACACAAGGTAAGTAAAATAAAATGTTTAAAACATGAAGAAATATCCTTCAAGTCTCTGATAAAAATAAAAGCCAAGGTGGATTGACGGCTGTAAAATGTCTCTTTTCGAAGTAGACATTCATATGAAGGGTAACAGTTCCTTACAATGGATCTATAAACTATAAATAACATTTTCCTTGTTATGGCCCCTTTAAGCCCTAGACTCCTAATGGTAAGTAGCTTTAGGAAGATCTGTTTGACCACGTATGGATTCCGGCTGGCTGGATCGGATGCGTTACGTCTTTCTTCAGATTTATTGTCTCATACAGAGACTCAGAAGTCAGAGCAGCCATGTATCTCTGCCATCAAGATTTAGCCGAGGACACTGACTTATTAACAGCCCTCACTCCACTTTTCTGTCACAAGTCTTTAATCGGCATGTGTCAGCTCATTAGAGGGAGGAGGAAAGACGAACACTGACAACTGCAGCTAGTCTGCAGGGGAAAATTAAAGCACAGTCGTTAATCACAAGAATGTGTACTCAACTTTGGCACAATGAGCACAAATCACAATTTTATACTGGAATACAATATAAAAATATGTCCTTTCCAAATAATGAAAATAAAATTAATTTTATAAAGTTGTTTACAAATTGCTATATACTGTATGCACATAAATGCAAATGAAAAGTAAAAAATGGAGTTGCACATCATTGCATACTGAAAGCTGATTCAATTAATTATGCCAACTACACAAAGTAAATGGAGATTTAATAATACATAAAGGGCTCAGAATCGAGCCATGGGTTACACCACAAGATATCACTTAATTTGAAAATTAACATGTTTGATTTTAGCTTAATGATTTGCCATGTTGATAACCAATGTCACACATGAGGTAATGGATTTGAGAGAAAAAAAAAAAACGTAAATAAAAATGTGTGTATATATGTATTCACTGTGATATACATAAACTAGAACATTATATAAAAAAAAAAAAAAAAATCCTGAATATGGTTTGCTCTTCAGGGATTATTAAAATCAACAGATGTCTTTATAATCTACAGAGTAGTTTTTAGAAAATGTGGGATGTTTCATTTTCCTTTGTTTAGTTTATGAATAAAGCTTGCATTGCTGGAATTTGAGAAGTTTATTTCACATATTCTCTGAAACCAAACATGATTATTATAGGCTTTGCAATGCCAGATGTGCATGATCTTATATATTTAATCTTATACTTGGAACATGACAGATAATTAATTTCCACAAATATGGTACAGAATATGGAATAAAAAAATAAAATAAAAAAAAGATCTTCAAGTCTGGATACAATTTTTAAAATATTTTTACAAATAAAGAAAAAATACAGTAGAATGTGATACACATCCTTTCAGTCCACATAAACATATGACGTCATAGGTACAAAAATATGTATTTTGGTTCAATCACAAAATGTTAGATTGAAAATTATGTCAAGGTTTTGTTGATATTTTACACAGCATCTCTGACATGAGCCAACCTTGACAGCAGTTTGTTTCATCACAAATACACCAACACCCAGTAATCTCTGCTAACTGCCGGAGAGCTGAAAAATCAAATTAGTTGATTTAGAGATTCACTAAATCAAAACACAATCTAAGTCGGTCTCTCTGTTTATATACCAGCCGTCTAATATACCTAACACAAGAAAATAGCGAATAGGCAGCCACATGCAAAAATGCTAATGCATTGCACACCAAACTGAAATAATTTCAAAATTATACAGAGGAAAATGTCAGTTCTTTTTTCTTACAAAATAAAGCATGCTTTCATGAACTGTTTTCATTTAACCAGGAGAAGAGATAGATCTGGCTTATGATAAATGATTGGCAAATGTGTAAGCTTGATTGGAAATCCTCTAAATCTACTGTAGCTGTCCTATATTGCTGGACAGAAGATGAACTCTGTACTGTATCTGTAAGGATTTTGGTGCAAAATGTATGAAAGCTTGTTTCTACTATAGGATATATATATATAAAAAAGGTGCAAAGTTTTGTTCTCATAATTCAGACTTTTTTTAACAATTTGAAAAAAGATAATGACTAGCGCAATCTACTAAGAGCAGTGGAAATTAGCGTAGGGTCACAAACAAACAGAGCTAATAATAATCAATATGTATATATAATTGTAAATAACAACACCGGTGCAAAATGGGTAATGACATGCTTCTTGAGCATTAAATACCAGTAAATTAACTATTACAAACCACAGTAAGTCCCCTTGCGTGATTCATTAGATACATTGCTAATGTTTCACTGCATGTCTTTGGTAAATCCTGATGGTAGTTTTTAATGGCAACAAGGGTTTGCGCTGGTGCAAGTTGTTAGTAAATCTGGTCCTTAGTGTTTGTAATGACATGCTTGCTAAGAGCGACAAGGGGTTTCTATTAGACTTGGATGAATGCATTGCTAACTTTAATAAAGAAAAGAAAAAACTTTCTAGCAATTAAGGTGTCCTTGATGATGTCTTACACCCAGCATTATTGGTCCCTGGTTCTTAATTATTTACATTTATTAAGTACTGGGTTTAGTGCATTTCACTAATGTAAATTCTTGAAAAAAATAAATAAATAATGAATTAATTAATCAGTGGAAAGCCAGAGCCAAACTCCCAGCGTACCTTATCAAATATGCCAAGGTTATTTACATGTCTAAACAACGGATCGTAATCTCTGATTAAAAACAAACTTCATTTTGGAAAGCAAAGACAAATTTACTGTAGTGACAAAGCAAAAAAAATTCCATTTAGCCATCATTCAATTAGTACAGCTGCGACCCAGAAGCTGCTATTTGATGATTTCCCCCAAAGCTTTGGCTGAGAGGTTTAAAAGCCCCCACTTGCACACTTCAGCAAAGTAGTTTGGTTTTTGTCTGGTGTGTCGTGTCCACAGAACTGGAAGACTAATGAGAATTGATATATGTAGGCGGTCTGATTTCTTTCCATTAGCATTGATTTGCACTTTAAGGAGAGCGTAATTTAACCACATTCTTCTCCACCATAGTTATTCTTGCGTGCAGGGGATGGGGGATGCAAACATCAGGGAAGGATCAAAGGCGAGAGAGTGCTGTGCTTCAAAGAGACCTTCAACATGAACACGCAGGATCCACACTAAGTCTGCCAGACATCTGAGGTGTTGCACTGTCAGTTCCTCAACACAGAAGTGCAGTCATGTTCAAAAAGTTTGTAAGTTCAAAAAGTAAAGGAAAATATTAGAATTGTCAAATCAAGATGGAATTAAAAAAAAAATTGAAAATACAAATAATGTACGTACAGTAGGTCAGATACAGGTAGGCCTTTGTTCATTCCATAACATTATTTTTCAATAAAATAAAATTTATTATATTAAAATAAATAAAATATCTTCTAATTCTGTACTTTAGTATAAACTATACACTTGGAATTTTTGTTGATTTTTTTTTCCTACAAATGTTAATTTTAGTTTTAGTTATTTTAGTACAAGTTAAACTAACTGTTAATTACTATTATTAATAATTATGAATAATTCATAATGTATTTATTTCAAGTAAAAATTCAAGTATTATTATTATTATTATTTTTAAACAATTTGAGTTACCTAGAAAGGATCACTAGAAAAAAATGCTGTAATTGTGATAACATTTATGAATAATTTGTATTAAAAACAACAACAACAAATGGATTGGAAATTTTGCCAAACATCTGCTTTGTGATAAAGGAATTTACTTCTTTGGTGAACTTTTTTTCTTCCATGTTCCATTCATGACTGTATTTAGTAAATTTCCAGGTTGCAAACTCCTGCTAGAATGAATGAAATGGTCAGTCCTAAAAGGTGTTTTAGTTCTTTAACTTGAAGTCCTGAAAGGATTTGGAAGTGATACACGAGAACAATGATACGGAACCATGCCGTTTATTTTTATGTTGTTATTAGTGAGCAGACAGTTTTATTGAGGTGGAGGGAGCTGAGCTCTTTCACTTGAAGAATGAGGAGTCAAAGACTTGAGATGCAGCAGACTAATATTCCTGCAGATGAACATCTCATTGGTGAGTGACTATATCAGTGTGCCACTTCCCTTTATTCACAACGCTTCTGTATGTCTAACGCATCTGGATTACTGTCAATAATCCTGCCTTTAACCTGACACCCACTGATTGGCATTAACACTGTTGTGAGGAATCTGATGAGGAATCTCCTGACACACACAGAGCTGAGGCTCTGAAGGCTGCAGTGCTGTTACATCACCACACATATTATTTTATGACCACTGGAGGAGTCTGGTATCTACAGAACATAACTTAGCAATTAATAGTTTACAGGTTTAAATCTGTCACTGAGGAGACAACTTGTTTACTTGACTTTAAGATGCCTGATCAGTCCAGTTACGAGTATGTTCTCAGTAAAGGTGCTGACAAGGCAGATTCAGTATCTAGTAATGTTGTTATTCTGTCAGTGACAGTGCAGAGATAGAAACAAGCAAATGATTATAAAGTGAAACTGTTACAGATGGTTAGGATAACTTTAGGTGCTTCTGGTCACTTTGTCATGTTGCTCCTGTTTAGGATGCAGTTAAGGTTGTAACTTCTGCAAATTAATCAAATATATTTTAAAAACAAATAAATATATAAAAATTACATAATAAAAAAAGTAAAATAAATAAGCAAATACATGGTTGAAAGAGAAAAGGCAAAATAATAGTATATACAGCAGGTCTATTATTTTATCTTTTTTTTTTTTTTAAAGCAGTTATTATTGTTATTTCACAGCAGTTTGGCCACCTTTGTATTGCCCACCCAAAAGTATGACCATTTTTATGATATGATACATGTAATTAATAAGATAAATAAATTAATATATATATATATATATATATATATATATATATATATACACACACACACACACACACACACACACACACACACACACACATATATATATATATATATATATATATATATATATATATATATATATATATATATATATATATATATATATATATATACAGTAAAATAAATAAATTAATAAAACAAAATCTAGAAAAAAATACTTAAAATAATTTTGCTTTGTTTATGTCACAGCTGCTTGACCACCCAGTATGAAATATTAAATTGACAGAAGTTGTAGATGGTTAGGACATATTTACATGCTTTTACTGCTGATCATTTTGTGATTTTGCACCTGGTTAGGATGGTGCCAAGATTTTAAACTTTTACAATAAAATTTAAAATAAATAAATACAATTATTATATTATATTATATTATATTATATTATATTATATTATATTATATTATATTATATTATATTATATTATTTAAAATAATAATAATAATAATAATAATAATAATAATAATAATAATAATACAAAAATTATAATTACAGGAGGTCAGTTTTCTTTTTGCTGTTTTCAGCAGTTTGGCCACCCAGTGTGAAATACTGCATTGATAGAAATTTTGTTGATTACTTAAAATATAATAAAATATAGTAAATGAACACTTAAAATAAAACAAACAAATACCAAAAAGATTCAAATAAATAAGTAAAATTATTAGACTTACAGTTGTAGATTATTATTTTATTTTTTTTTTTTATTTTTTTTCACAGCAGTTTGCTCATCCAGATACTATATTGACCGGAATGTTTGGAACTGCTGTAGAAAACCCAACAGGCCATGACTGAAAGTGTTTCATCAGTGCCCTTTAAAGACATACAACATGAATGAATGTCAAAGTCTCTTATCAAACCCCGCAGCGGATCAAAGGCTGGCTGGCAGAAGATTCCTCCACATTACCTCAGAGCCAGACATGAACCACCAGCTAGAGCTAAGAAGAGCAACGTAAGTCATCAAAGTGGCTACAAAAGCAAACGCTCTCCATCAATGTCACTGAAGCTTCCCCAGATGCAGCTCAAACATGCAGCCAGGCTGAGCTGATTTCCCACTTCTGCTATCGATCACACACCACCAGCCTTTTTCTAGTCAGACAATTGACACTGAGCAAGGGAGAGACACATTTATTGAGGGTCAGGGTTTATCTATGAGCTATACACATTTGATGAAGAGGAACCGGCCATCATTGACACACTGCGTCTTTTAGGAGACAAGCAAAAGATGATAAATCCATTCAAATACTGAGATCAATGTGAGCCCATTACTCATAAGAAAGCTGTTTCTTTATCCTTACAATGTTGGTCAAGTCAGCCAAATGAAAAGCTGAGCACTGTGCGAAAAATCGATGAAAGCATAATGTGGTATTTTCTTGAGGTTATTTACCATTCTTTTATCCTCTTTGAAGTCAGAGGCATTTACACATGTGGCAGATGCTTCACTATTTTTCTTTTCTTTTTCCAGTGTTTTTTATTTATGTTAATCTATTGATCTGGTTGTTGCTAGTGCAGCTACCACAATCAGATATAATAATAACAAAAATAATAATAATATTTAAAAATTTAATAATTTTCAGTTTGCTAGTGCAACTGTCATTACACTGAAAAAAATAAAATAAAATACAACTAAATAAATATTTAAAATAAGTATTATTATTGAAATAAATAATTAAATATAAATAATAAGAAATACTTGTAAAAAATAACTACCAAAATTCCTAACCAATAATAATAAAAAATTAAATAATAATAACTGACCATACTGAGATAAAATATATATATATATATATATATAATAATAATAAAAACACATTTCTCATGTAATGAAAATCAATGAATGTGAATTTGCTAGTGCAATTATTATTATACTGGAGATAATTTATATATATATATATATATATATATATATATATATATATATATATATATATATATATATATATATATATATATATATATATATAAACCAGTTCATCATTGTCAGAAGCCTTCAACTATACTACTTTATTCTTTACAACATAGTTTGCACTGTGATTCTGATGTGTATCTGTTTTGTAGGACTAAATGGCTCAGACAGTTCTGGGTGGAGATCAGGCCATCCCATGATGTGCTGGGCAGGAAGAGGACCTGCACACTGCCAGCTGTGTTTCCAATCATGGAGATTAAGTCCTGAGCCTGGAGGTTTGGGTTTGACTTTGGTTTAGTCTAAGCAATCTGTCCCAAGCTCAGGATACGGACGACTCTCTGGCAGTCAGTTTCCCTGTTCAAGGGTTCAAACCTGTTTTGATACCTTGAAATAAAAACCAACCGCTGCAGCAAAAAAAAAAAACAAAGTTTGATTCAGTGCAATGTTATGAGAGATGCAGTCATTGTTTTTCTGGAAGTTTAAAGCACTTTTAACTGTGACAACCTCATTTTAAATGAGATGACTTGGGTAGACAGACGCTTCTTGATGTTTATTATTTTACTATTGCCTGCTGTGTCAGATTTCTGTCAACATGCCAGAACACATGCAAATGCATACAATAGATTAGAGAAAGCTTTGAAAGATTAAGTCATAGTAAATTTTCCAATGCAGAGTGCAAATGAATGAAAGGTTGGAAGGCTACTTGCTTTGCAGATACCAGTGAACTTAGTATTATCATGGCAAATCTAAAACATCTGTATTTACAATTTACAATTATATTTAGTCATTTAGCAGACACTTTTATACAAAGCCACTTACAAAAGAGGACAATGGAAGTAATCAAAATAAAAAAGAGCAATGATATGCAAGTGCTATAACATGTCTCAGTTAGAACTGAGCCCTGAGGCACCCCCATAGTTAAATGTTGCGACTTGGACACCTAACCTCTGCAAGACACCTTGAAGGACTTATCTGAGTGGTAAGACTCAAACCATGGAGTGCGGTTACTGAGATGCTCTTTGCCAATATGGTTGACAGGACGATTAACGTGTATAAGTGTTCTCCTGATAACCCCGAAAATAACTTAAATTACACTTTCAGTTTTGATCGTACAGATAAGAGCAATACATCACTCGAATCTGTAAAGGGTCTACTTTTTTTAATACAGACATAATAACAACAGAACGTTGTGCACTTATAAAATAAAGATGTCAAAAGAGGCGAACAGATACAGCAAGATAAGTACTGAAAATTTGGAATTAGCTCTTGCTTAGGCCTTCAACAACTGAGAGTAAGGCAGTCTCAGTTGAAAGTCCACTTCTGAAACCAGACTGGTTGCTGTCGAGGAGGTTGTTCTGTATGAGAAACGCAGAGACTTGGTTGAACACAGCTCGTTCAAGTGTTGTTGCAATGAAAGGAAAAAGGCAAACTGGTCTGTACATCTCTAAAAGAGATGGATTAAGGGTGGGCAACTTAAGTAGTGGGGTTATACGAGCTTGTCTAAATGCTGAGAGGAAAACACCAGTGTGAAGAGATGTGTTAATGATGTGAGTGAGTGCATGCACAACTGCAGGAGAAAAGGACTGAATGAGATAAGATAGAATAGGATCAAGAGGACAAGTAGTAGGATGATTAGAAATTATTGAGGAAGATGAAGATGTGCTTGACAGATTGTGGCAAGGAAAGTTGTGCACTGATGGTTTTAATTTTTATTAATGAAGAACGTGGCAAAGTCGTCAGCTGTTAGAGTTGATAAAGGAGGGGCACGGGGATGACAAAGGAGGGAGGAAAATGTTTTAAAGAGGATGCAAGACTAATTTCAATTTGATAATCTGTCCTTTTAGCAGAGACATTAGCGTCAAGGAATGAACGGCTCGAATAGTGCCTTATGTAATACGAAATGTGCTATGTTTGGTTAGCTAGGCCAGTGTGTGTTGTGATTGGCAGCACTTGGCGCCTGGTCAGGAAATGCCATGCCCCTTACCATAGCCGCCTTCTGCCAGTGTCAATATTGTATCAAAATCAAATCAACAATTTAAACCTGGATGATTTTATCCACTCTTAAATTAATCTGACTTAGGAAAGCTAGTATGTCTCCAACATAGTGATCAAAGTCTGCGTCTTCTGTAGTGCAGCTCAACAAGGTCTCGTCCCATTCGAAAATATTGGTTGTAGTCCAAATTAGTCATTCTTTGTAGTTTTTGAAAAGTGATTTCTGTTAAATAAAATATATCATTTTAAAATTGGACTTTGAGCTTTTCAACTTTGTAGATGTTTTTTTATTTTTCTTCTTTTTCTTTTTTTTGTGCTCAAACAGCAACGTTATAGACTAACTAAAGTTGAAAAGGTGAAAAAGCATAATGGCACTCCTTTAAAACAAGTCTGATTCATATGGAAGCCCGTTTCCACGACAACATAAAGACTTGGTGTTTCATTGTAAGGTATGGCTGATGGAATAAAGGGTAGTTTAAAGGATATTTTAACATTGTTGAATGTTAATTGATATTGAAATGTGATAGTTTCTAAATTGTGTCATGTACCAAATCACAGCTTCAATAAACTGAGCTTGTAAACAAAATAGCATAATAAACATCATAATTAATATGACATTTTGGAATGTTTTAACCTATAATATGCTACAACATGCTTGACGTAATATTGTTATGATATAAAGAAATCGTTACTTTGAACAGGTTTATTAAAATAAACTATTTGAAATAATCAATTAACAGAAATGAATTAGACTTTATTAATAATCAAGAAGCATGTTCTCTAGTCACTCGCATCAAATGCACAAGATCAAACAGGACATGTAATGTGCTAAACAATAGCAGGATTCAGTGATGTAAACATGAATTAAAATGTCTTATTTCATCTTTTTGAGAGAGGCTCTCAAAGGCAGGAAGAATGCTATTTTGGTCTGGAGTCTACTGTAGAGGGACATCTCATTATGATAGATCTGTCACTTTCTCTCACAGTCTTTTAGATACAATCCTGTTGAGTAGCCTCAAATCAGTTATTCTGTGTTTCTCAGAACTTCAAGGATGGGGAGGGTCTGTTTAGCAAAGCTCATCATCACAAGATGTGACGGGAACCCAAAATTCCCATTCACAGTTAGAACGTTGCTGTAAAAGAGCCTTATTAATAAATAATTGGGTTCAATCTTTTTTTTTTTTTTTTTTTTTTTTTGGGAAGCCCTTTTACATTCAGAAGTTGTGTTTTTGGGGTAGTAAGCACTTTGAAACAAATTAAAAAAGATCTGCAGGTGTGCATTATGCAAATGAGTCCTTCTCTTCAGCTTTAGGAGCTCTGAGCTGCTTCAGCCAGTGTAATGGCTTTCAAAGAAACCCCAGAGGTCCATTATACTGAATATAATTGTCCATTTGTCCTGTTCTAAAACCAAACTAAATGTGACTTTTTGCCATTAAACGGCTTCCTCGTTAACAATGACTTTAATAGACTGTATGAATAAGTCTCAAAGTGGATATGTTCAAATAAAAGCATAAAGGTTTCAATTCACAAACATAGGCTTTTTATTTTACTCTGTAGTTGGGCATTTGCATATTCCATTAGCACCCAATTAAAGGAGAATATACTGTATCACCACATCATACATACTTTATGTGCACAAATGTGCTCATCGTGTCATTTTAAACAAGGATTATTATGTTTTATTTACTTATTTTGTTGAATTCATCATTTGACAGGGACACTGCACAGTCAAACAACTGCCCCAGAATTAGCTACAGAGCTAAATTTCATCTGCTGTCCCTGTGCAGGAGAATACCAAAACAAATTACATGACAAAAACATCAGTATAATACCATGTACAATAAAATCCCCACACAATTTAAGAGATATAAAGTATAATCCCCTAAATACTGTAGGAACTACAATCCAATATACTTATAATCTGGTACATTTTGTAATTTTTTAACATTAACTAATATATCTGGTTGGACCTCCTCCTTCTTTTTAATTTTAATGTGCAGAAAGGCACTCTTATGAACATTTAATGTTAAGTTGAATGTTGCATGGGGTAAACCACTAAAAAAAATTGTCATTGACTTTATCATTTTTCATCGAGTGAAAGTTCTCAAGAATGTAAGAAAGGATTCAACAAGAAAGGTACGTTCTGATCTGCTCTTTGTAGTGAACTTGACGGGGCATTTTCAGTGTAATGCCTATACAAAGTGCTCATGCTCAGCCCGACACTCTTTCACACACCATCAGAAACAAAATGATTGTGATTGATATCTCATAGATATTAGACAATGAAATTCACTGATCAGTTGCTCACCATTTTAGCATAAAACAAAGTTTGCCTTAAAAAAGAGAGAGAAAAGGCATATAAACCATCATTTAAACATTTGGGGTTAATAAGATTGATTTATTGATATTGATTGACTTCATTTTCTCTACAAATTAATAATTTTATTCAGCATGGAAGCATTAAACTGGCCAAACATGACAGTATGAATACATTCATAAAGATTACTTTTTCAAACAGTAGCTGTTTACTTGTCACTTTACATTCATCAAATAGTTTCTTTTTTTATCATTGTTTCTAGAAAAAAATATTAACTGTTTTCAACAAATATAAAATTGGACTGCCTGACATAAGCTGGAAATGTGTATTGTTTGGGTAGGATATATCACTGAGTGAGCTGGGTGGGTGAGATAAATGCATATATTTTAGTCGCATTATTTCTCAGTAATTAAATTAATCCCATCCCTATATATAATTGTATAAAAATGCACAAACTTTACTATTCAAGACTCAGAGTCTTTGTTTGATGATGTTGCCAGCGTTTCAAGTGAATGAAACTTCTGCAGATATGCCCTGCAATGTGGGGAGCAGTGAACACTGCGTCGAGACCCTTTGAATCAGAAAGCAGTTTAGGAAAATCGCTGAGCTCTGTGGCCGTGTTTGTGTTTGGTGTTGATTACAGCAGTATCCCAGCTGTGTAGTATCTGAAATTAAATCACTCATGTCTGCCACACAGTTGAAACAAATTTTCCTCTCTCATTAAATGCTACTGCTTGTGATAAAAGTACCTGAAGATAAGTGTTGGCAAGCTAATATTTGATGGTTTCTGTTCTGTCACCAAACAAAACTCAACAATGTGGCCCCATTCACTTTTCGAGAGGAGTGAAAATGAACAATGCGACAGTTCATTTAATAGCTATCCATTTAAACAGAATAAACGTGCGGCGAATTCTAATGCACCACTTTTACAACACCAGCCAAAGCTTTCAGGTTAAATGATAAATTCTTTTCAGGATACAAATTAATTCTAGAAAGGTGATTTAAAAAATAATAATAAAAAACTGAACCTACTATATCTATCAGTGGTGAACTGTAAGCAAACCTTCAGTCTTCTGTACTGAACAGTTATAGGCAACCTATCTTTGAAGAAATTAGCTTTGCTATTGCTTCAGAAGCTTTTCTGGTGCTTTTTTTTTCAAAAAGTGTTGAAAAAAATTGGTCGTTACAACTGTCGTTGTATAGACAAAGAGCATAAAGATTCATTATAATTCCATGTTAAAAACAACACTATATTAAGGGTTGACCGAAATAACGGTATAAAACGAAATAAATTTGGCCTACATTTATAGGTCTACATTTTTGAATATCATATAGGTTATGCCAGTGTTTTCTGTCACACTGAATGTTCAACAATACGGCATAGGAAATTATATTTTCCCTGAGTTGTCTGTCTTGTAAGTCTGTGGTGAAATAATAAATAAATAAATAAATTGCATGTCTATTTGTCACAAAAACAAACACAGCTTGAGGAGAGCAGTGCAGTTAGATTAATGAACATATAACCCATTTGAGCCAGTTCTTTTAATGAATTATTTTCTCTCACATTACTGGTTGGACGATTCTTTGACTCAATGAACTGACTGAATCTGTTACTGAAAATGCTTACTTACTGAACTTTTAAATGCTGTCATGCAAATGTCCATGTACTAGATGAAAAATTAACATTTTATTTGTATCCAATGATTTGAAAATCAAATAAATGAATAGCTGATGGCAATTAAATTCAATTTCTGTATGTTTTAAATGCACTCTGTGTTTCTTCCTCTAGAAAAATGCAAATGCGTTTCTAGGAGGAGTTCAGAAGTGCCATAACCAACCATTCATCCAAAAACAAACCAAACATTAAATAGAACATAAAAAGAAAAATGTTTTCCTGCAGTGCTTATAATAGGAAATAATGCTAAACCTCACTACTTAGACCTTTAATCTCTGAGCTGTCATTTGAAGACATTTATGGAATGAGGATGGTCTGCATCTTAACATTTTAAGTCTCATCTTTTTTTTTTTTTTTTTTTATTGTGTGTGTGAAACTGAGAACAGTGTAGCAGTAGAGCTGAAATGTATCGCAGACATATTTATTTCAGCTGTTTTATAAAACTTCATGAAAACGTGAGACGCCTGTAAATCAGAATAATGAGGCAATAATAATCAAAATGATGT
The DNA here is from genome assembly GCF_003368295.1 of Carassius auratus. Taxonomy (NCBI): domain Eukaryota; kingdom Metazoa; phylum Chordata; class Actinopteri; order Cypriniformes; family Cyprinidae; genus Carassius; species Carassius auratus. Next base: position 84,286 of record NW_020523597.1, read on the forward strand.
TACTGAAGCCAATATTTGAAATGATGTGTATACCTTTGTCCTACAGGAAAGGACAGGCAAGAAAGGAGCTCATCACTCATTCATGTATTCCATATCAGTGAAGGGTGAGTACATTTTACCTTTCTCTGTTAATTATTAAAGCTCGTTCTTATTACGCCGTGCTGACAGGTGCCATTCTCCGGTGCAATAGCCCGGGTTTAAATTCCAGGGTCCTGCTCTAAAAATATAAAGCTGATTTTTGGTTATATTAGTATTAATGGAGCTTATAAATATAGATGATCTATATTACAGGAGATTCTATCTCCTGCTTGGCTAAATGTGGGAAGTGACCCTCAGTAGAGCACTTACTGTGCCTCGGTAGGCCTCTGCTTTTCTAACAATAGCAACATTTAAGGAGCTTGTATACTTTAATGGCTGGTCTTTAGATGAAACACCTCATTGATATCCACTGTTGCTTCTCAATGCTGCAATGACATTTGACAAAGCATCTCTGTGATTATTGCTTCCACTAAACACTCTCAGGAATATGTCAGTCTTAAAATAATAATAATAACAAATAATATTGCTCATAGTGTTACTTTTCTTGTGTTTTGGGCTCTATGAACACAATAAGTTGCACGCTGGTCTTCATTCATTGTTTTTCATATGATAACATTGATCTGTGATCTATAATCTTGTTTGCGTCTTGAGAAATACTCCATCACATTGAGTCTGAATACAGCCAGTGTTCAGATGATTTATTAAGGACACTGATAAAGCAATGATCATCACTCAGAATTTGTCATTCTGTCCTATGCAGAAGAGTATTTTATGATGAATAGTTAGAGCAGCTGTTTTGGGTTATACAGTTCTTTTATAATATTATTACAATAAGGACAACTTTTATATTGGCAAGTAGGCATTGTGAATGGCTAATTATCACTGTCAGTAACTTAAGCACATGGTGAGAGTAAGAGTGTATGTGTGTGGGAGGAAAAGGTCAATGGTCAGTGATTGGCAGATGTACAGCAGTGAAGAAAAGCCAACTGGCACTTTGCATGAATATGGTATGGGCTCTTAAAAATAATGAAGCATGTTCAGCTCATTTTTCTCTTTTTCAACTAAGTTTCAGTGAAAGAAATTGCTTTAGGAAACTTTGAGGGTACATCTCAGGAGGCCATATACAACACAATCTCATAAAACAACTTTTGTGAGCTGCTTTAATTTGTACATACATTCAATTATAATACAAACATAAACAATTGTTGTTCTTTTTGCATTTTGTTATAGCCTAAATCTGGCTTAAAACCATTATTTGTGTAGTTGTAATTTTCTATCTTAGCGAAAAAAATAAATAAAATAAATAAAGTATTGTTTAACTCTTAATTTTGTTAAACAAAAATAATAATGTTTAAAATATTTATGCAAAATTAAGATGTTTTCATCCTCAAATTCTCTTTTCTGGTCAAAACCAATGAGCCATAATCCATAATACTGCTTCCTCCAAGGAAAAGCCTTTCACATCAAAATCCAACGGTATTTTTGTTTAGAACTGTTTTTACTTGCAAAACTGCATATTTCTCTCATCTTTTCACTATAGAAAGAAGTGTTATGTATAGATGACATGATTTTTTGATTACAGTTTGTGGATTTTTGTGGTGTTTTTATCAGCTGCTTGGACTCTCATTCTGACGGTACCCATTCACTGCAGAGGACCCATTGGTGAGTAAGTGATATAATTTCTCTGTTTTGATGAACAAATACTTCTACATCTACATTTAGAATTCCCTGAGATTGAGTATATTTTCAGCAAATGTTCAATTTGTGTGAATTATTCCTTTAATATTTAGATACAGTCAAGGCGGTCAAGACCTCTCAGGTGGGACAGGCCAAAATCACTATTTGTAGGATCTGTTTATAACAGCTACTTTGAATGTTAGGTTAAGATAATAGTTTATCTAACATATCCAATTGATCTTGTGACAAAAAAAGAAAAAAAGAAAAGTGGACTCTATTCCTATATCTTTGCGGCCGCAGTGAGAACACAATCTACGCATCAGTGAGCCCTGAAACTCTGTCTCACAGCTCAGCTCATTTGAGTCCAGAGTCAATTAAAATCCGAATATAATCTTCGGCCTTCATTCTAACGATCCCATGCGCTGTGTTTGTAGAGATATTCAATTTAAAGCCAAAAGCCCTGCACACCCACTCTCATCCAGCTACTAACAGACTCACTTCACAACATATTCATTATACAAAGTCCAATTATTCTTTTATTCACCGTTTAAAAAAAAACACTAGTTCAACTCCACACACAAAAAAAGAACTGCCAGTGCCTAATTATAGGTGACTGCAGCTTAGTTGTCTTATAACCAGCTTCTTGCTCCGCAGCACAGGTTGTTGATGCAAATTATTAGCAATTTGTCATTGACCTGATAGACTGCAGTATCTAGTATCAGAAACACTGAGATGGGATGAGCCAGCCTTTTATGTTGTTTCAGTATTTTGAATAATTGAAAAATAATTTGCTCTTGTGATACTAAGGAGCAATGAGAGTTGCTGTTGCTGCTCTCCTGCTGGCTTTTAGTTTCATTTCTCCCATGGTCAAGAGATCATTTATAGTAACCTCTTCTTTTATATCATGATGGCCTAAAATATAAAATGCCAGAAGCATGATAGACGAGCACACACCAGTTTCTAAATAGACAAATAAACAATACACCTGCCAAGCAGCTTAATTCTTTATACTGACTATAGGCGGTTTGTGTTTACATAATTTTAGATGGAGGACATTCATTCAGGACTTAGAAATGGATATACAGTACCATTTTTATAAAGTACAATATTTAAAAATATTTTAAATATCATAATTTGTAAAAAAAAAAAAAAAAAATGTGAATGGTTTGATGCTTTAATTATCTTGACAAAAAGAGATCATGTTCCTTTTTCAGGAGTTGTGTATCCAGTGTTTGAGAAAATAAAGGTCATTATTAATAACTGAGCACATATGTAACAGTTAGAAAAATCTGTATTGTATCTGAATAACAGAAATAATGGCCTCTATTGAAATTACTTTTGCAATAATCTCCTTGCAATATTCATACTGCAGTTTGTATATCAGTGTGGTGTCTCTAATGGTTAGAGTTATGTAATTGCTTTTTACACAGCAAAATCTGGAAATGCTTTAAAGCTTTTAAAGAAAGCGCTGCATCTTTAATTCATGAAGTTTGATAGTTATATTTGCATTCAGTCTTATCATGCTTTCACCATGGCCCATATGTAGACACAGCATCTCTGGAGTCTCCACAGGCCAATCACACACTTCACTGCACACTGCACTGCCATGATGTTGATACAATTCATTTTGTATTATTCATTTTTTATACTATTAATATGATATTGTAATATATAAAATTATTTAATACAATTCATAAAAATGAGAAATTAATTTGTCATAAATACTTTTAATAAGAATTTTTATAATATATGAAATTAAACATATTAAACATTAATTTACATATTTTAAGTCATTATGTTTGTATATTTTATATGAATATCCCTAAATATACATCAGGACTACATCAGAGCTGTTCAGAATTATAATACTTTTTATTTTTATCAATATTATCATTTGTTAAAACACAATTATAATGCCATTAAAAATATGAAAATTATTCATAAAATGCATATTTTATATGTAACTATATTTTATAATTTTGCTTTATATTTATACATTTACTTTTATCATGTCAGTATTTTTAAAGAAGGAAATAAACACTTAATGATATATTTAATAGTTATAAACACTTAATAATATATGCAATAATAATAACAATAAATAATAAATAAATAAATATAATAATAATAATAATAATAATAATAATAATAATAATAATAATAATAATAATAAATGTAATTATATTAAGTTTAGCAAATTATTATTCTTCATATGTATATTGAATATATAGTAGTACTCAGGGCAGAACATTGCACTGAAAAATGCTACGCTTTTATGCACTTTTAATATTTAAGATATTATGAAGTGTTACCAAAAAAAGTTGTATGTTCAGGCTTGGTGTTAGATGATACTGCTTACACCTGTGGATTACATTACTACACGCGCCGCTATGATTCAATTTCAGCTGAAGGATAAACCCTCCCAAATGAAGTTGGCTCCATATTTTAAAGTCCCCAACTCCATACAGAGCGTGACAAATACCGCTGGGCTGAGGATGTCCCCTGAGGAACGGGCTGTAAAATAAACCGCTCTAATATTCATTCCAGCTCATCTTCTCTTCCAACACAGATGCTATTAAAATGCAAACAGTTTAAACACTTTGCTGCCTACCATTAAAACAAAATGATATGCATATAATTAAGTGGCCGGCTGTCCTTGAGTGTGTCTTTGCAGGATCATATTCTCTGTGATTTATCTAGTGCATTCTTCTCACAGCCCTTTAGTAAACATGATTGAATCTCTAAAGATCCTGCTGTAATCTGGGCCGTGTTTGACGCAGAGGTATTATGTTCAGTTTGGTCGTGTTGCGCCATCGAAGGGTCGCATTTCCAACAGCATCGGGTTCGCAGCGCTCACTTAACGGCATAGTACTGCACCCATGGTCAGATACTTGATCGCAGGGCCAGGAAGTGCTGGAATCAATCAATGGCATCTGTCAATGGCTTTTCAGCCACCAACTGCATCTTCTCATTCATTGTCAATAGTCCTTTCTCGTCGTATAACTCTACAGTTTATTATGTACTTTGTGAATGCGGCGGTTAACATACGCTGGTTTCTAACTCCTTGATTGAGGCTCTTCAACCCAAAACACATTAATATAAGTGGGAGATGGAAAGAAATGAGCGGAAAATGTGATTCTGTTGGCCATCTTGCAGCTAAAAAGATCAATAAATGACATAAAAGAAAGGTCAGTCATTTAGAGGAGTGTAGAGTGCATTACATAAGGCTACTGATAGCCGCCTAATAGAATGTCAAATGGAATATAATTAGCATATTGATCTGGAACACATTAAAGAATTTCCTTATTTCCCTAGATGTTCCTACTAACACTAAGAAATTAAAGATAATCAATACACCTGCTTTGGTTTACGTGCGCTCTTATAAACAGACAGTTTTTTGTCTGTGTAGCTGCACAAATTACATTTCCAAGTCGTCAATCTTTAATTGCAAACACGCAAACCTAATGTTTTAATGAAACAGCTGCACCGCATTTGTTGTACCAGGGTCATTATAGTTAAAATCTTTAACAAAAATGAAACTTAAATAATTAAACAATCATACTGATTACCTGAAATAATGGTTTGAGACCCCAAACCACATTGTTGTGTAAATGGACAGCAAAAACGCATAAAAAGGTTTATATTTTTTGTTGAAAATGGTTTTGTGTAAATGCCCCCTTAAATAACATTTGTATGCACTGTTTTAGCACAAAAATGTTCTTGTCTTGTTTACTAACGTGCCGCAGTCTAACTTAACCAGGTGCTAAATGCCCTGAAATAGTGCCTCATCATATGTAAATGAAGTCACTGTCATTATTTAGCGTAAACGCGACTCATATGTAAATTAGGCTCATTATAAAATGTACTCACAAAACTCATTGCTTTTGTCCTCGTGCAATTAATGCCATGCTGTTACAGCACACGGAAAACAGGCGGTAAACATGATTTTATTTAAAAGAGATGTTCATGTACATTTTATAATGATTATGGTGAGAGTGATTTACCAAATGATGATCAAATGATGGAGAAGGCAACATAACCAGGCAGATATCCAGATGTGTGGTGTATTCGAGTGCACTTTGTGCATTGGAGAGATGCTGGCAATCATTCTGGCAGACTGTGATAGTCTGGATCCTTCACAATGTACTCTTATGATACTGGGAATTGCACCGTGCAAATTGCATTCAGCTCTAAATTTTGGGGTGTGTTAGTGTCGGTGCATGATTTGCATAATTCTTTCCGTAAATTGGTGCTAAATTAAGATAAAATGCATGTGCAAATTAATTGCAAACTCCCCACAAGAATTCTTTAAAAGTTAACTCGACAACAAACACTCTTCACACACAGCTTAATCTTCTGTTCACATGACTAGTGAACTAGAAAGAAAGAAAAAGTCTATTCTTATCTTCAGAGGGCACAGGCTCGTTTCAAATAAAAACATCTGATTCCAGAATTTAATTCAGCGCCACTGGAGCACAGAGATGTGAGCGTTGTGTGCAAAACCATCCACCTTCAGACTGAGAGCAGACCTTCAAAGAAATCGCCTTTCTTTCTCCCATCTTGGCCTGAGATTGCTTTTCTGAATGGATGTGCATATGAAAGTAGGTTAATGAACAGTGAAAGAAGGTCCTACAAGTGAGTGGGTGCATGTTGGAAAGAGATGCTTTCCAATGTGGTTCGTCTCTCAAATCACCTTTAACTATTAACTTCATGAGTAGACTGTGTCCTTTATTTATTATTATTATTTAAACAGTCACACAGGGTCCAGAGTTCCAGAGAATGTTCTTAGAGGCTGAAAATATTTGAAATATTAACAGTTATTTCATACATCTCTCTCTCTCTCTCTCTCTCTCTCTCCAGATAGATAGATAGATACTGTCGATAGATAGATAGATAGATAGATAGATAGATAGATAGATAGATAGATAGATAGATAGATAGATAGATAGATAGATAGATAGATAGATAGATAGATAGATAGATAGACTAACATTGATAATAATAATGATGATGATGATGATGATAATGATAATGATAATAATAAAGGTCTCTTAAGAACCAAATCAGCATAATGACCTGGATCATGTGACACGAAGACACTGAATGTTGAAATTTGGGTAACACTTTATTTTAAGTTGTCTTTGTTACACGTTACATGTACTTACTATCATAATAAGTAACAATAAATGATGCATAATTACATGCAGTGCTAATCCAAACCCTAACCCTTACCGTATAGTAACCACATAGTTTTTGTTGTAATTCATATTAATCAGTTCTTTAAATGTATAATTACACTGTAACAAGGACAACTTAAAATAAAGTGTAACTAGAAATAGATATTTTAAATTGTAATAATATACTGATACTTCAACAGTAATATTGCATGGCAAAATATTACAATTACAACAATATTACTTTTCAAATCTTAGTTGCCCTCCAGAACTATTTCCGCAGGTTCACACAGTGTCCTCTTTGACATTTAAATTTTCCACATGCCAAAACCCAATGCCATAAGTGAGATCATATGATATCCGATAAAAGCACTGATTTTCCAGTTTGTTCAGTGTTAATATATGCAGATCTGTCCATCTGATGACTTTCTATTACCTGTTCCATATTCTAGTGCTTTGATTTTGTCATAAAAAAAAAAAGCTTTTCTGTATCATGTTATGTCAGTTTCTGTAATAAGGCCCATGTGGATGATGGGAAGATCTGCAGAGGTGTCAAGCTACAGGCCTGACCTTGACAGAAGACAGAATGAGACAGAGAAAGAGAGACAAACAGCAAAGGTCTGGTCAGCATACATCTGTAATACTATCACATCAGGGTGCCATTGAAGCCAGGCAGGTTTTTTTTTTTTTTTTTTTACATGAGGGGCCAGTGGTGGAGACTTAATCGGCTTTGTATTAATATAGCAATCAGTTCCCTGGTGACTGAAGCAGGCAGGTTAAAACCCTCTGACATCTGATAGCCCTTCCATTAGCTTTACATTTTATGTCTGCGTGCAAAAGCAGGCAGCTCTCAATGTGAGTTCCTAGAACAGTAAAACAATTTCAATAAACTAATCAAGCTAGAGCTAAAATAGGGCTTACAGTATATTCTGAAAATGATAGGTTGTTGCTTGAGCATGCTGTAGAGGTGGTTCAGGACGTTCGATGAAGTACAAAGAGTCCATAAAGAAATCACATAGCATCTCTAATGGGAAACACACTATTTGATGATCTGATGAAAATTATATTAATTATCCCACTTTTTGTAAAACCATCCAATTAAATGTGAATGAAAGAAAATATATTTTTACATTTCTTTTTTTTAATTGTTTAAAAATGTTAATATATTTTTTAAACTAGTTAAAATTACCTTTTATTTAATTTTTTTTATTTTCAGAAGTTGTATGAATATACTGTATAAAGCAACATACTACAAATACTTATTTTTACCAAATTATTGATGAAACTGATAATGGTTTGTCCATCTTAATTACCTATTGCTATAGTAATTAATTCTACATGTTTTGTATCTTTCAAAGAAAACAAATGAACACAATATTTTGCATAATATATTGAAAACAAGATGCAAAACCTTAAAGTCCATTTGAGATTTATATAGAATATATATATAAAATGTTTTTTCCATGTTAATTACCTATTTATGATAATAAATTTATTTGTATTGCATAGAAGAAGAAGAAAAACAGCTCAAAGTACATCACAGGAAAAAAATCAAAACATTTTAGAAAAATATACATACAGTACAGTACAGACAGTATAGATAGAAAGAAAGAACTCTTTCAATAACAACCTAAAGTCAATCATAAACTATTATTGGAATAAAGCGATACAAACATGTCAGAAGCATTCACACATCCCACTATCTAATTTAATCACCCTCCACAAGATGTGAAGGCTATTATCCCATGTGCCATACTTGAAAATAAGGAAAGCCCTGAACAGAAGCCTGATCCATGGGCCGAATGAGAGAAAGAGAAGTGTAGCTTTCAGAGGAAAAATCCTACAACCAATGATCAGTCATTCAGCAACTCCGCACAAACCCACAGACTCATGGCTATATTTAGCTCAAGATCACTGCACCTCCTGCTGAAGATTAATGGCCTGTAATGGCAGGAGAATCTGCAGGTGAAGACATGGCTGGGATGGATGGTGAACAATTGCCACTCCACGGCACAAACATGGATCCTTATTAGAGGCTTGATCCAGTTCCTGTTCACTTCTCAAGTAGGCCATGTTCCATGTTCTGATTGAGGAGACTATTAGTGAGGTAAAGCATATAACACCTGCATGGGAAGGTATTAAAAATGCACAGAGTAGACTGAATATTGTACAATGTATAAACAATTTTTTTTTATTTAGCTCAACTTTGAGAAACGTGTTTCCCATGTCATTTCTCAAAGTAGGCATACAGAATATACTGTAATTAATGTATTTATTTATATTTAATGCACTCTACTGTTTAGAAATAAAAACGTTTCTTATGCTCACCATTGCTGAGTTTAGGTGATCAAAAATACAGTAAAAACCGAAATATTGTAAAATATTATTACAATTTTACATAACATGCATTATGTTAGTTTGTCAATCTTTTTGTCTGTGCATGCAGTATATGTTCTCTGGATCTACAGTATAACAACAAAAAATTCTCCTTCCTCCCTAAATGCACATGCTGATAGCTGTCAGAGAGTTCTCTCTGTGCTCTGCCAGAGGAAATCACAGTAATTAGAAATTCAAAAAGCATAACATTAATTACCGTGTAGATGGGAAAACAAACACACTGTCTTCAATTGCAAATCCTCGATTTTGTCTTGTAAGCAGCATGAGTATTAAAATTAGTCTGTATTCTGTTTTATATTCAGCAGCATTAGCATAACTTACTGTAGCAATTAACAGTACAGACAGACAGCGATCGATGGATAGACAGACATGATGAATGGACATTTGGACAAACAGACAGACAGATGATAGAGTGAATGTTAGAATGATAAATAGAGCAAACGATAGACAGATGGGTGGAAAGATATACAGGAAATACATAAAACAGGAAGTGCATCAAACATGCAGAAGAAAATATGGTACTGTGTTCTATCACATTCTGTCAAAACAGATCTAAAAGGAGCAGCTGAGGCTTAATGCGATTTTAATGGTATTACTTTATGAGAGCCGATCTACAATGACAAGGCCTCGTTTTAGTTAAGAGCAGATATGCAGACCACATCCCTGGTCATTTCCTTGTATAAATGACCACGTAAGTCTACATGTTAAAGTACAGTATCTCACATTGTCTTGTGAAGACTTTTAACCGAATGGAAGCAATGCAACCTGCACAGATTTCACACCAAGCAAATTTACATGTATAATCCCACTTCAATAGAAGACCTAAAAGAAGGTTAAAAACATACTCCCTGCACCATGACAAGCCTCTGCGGAAAGGTTTATACTGCATGCAAACCTGCAGTTTAAATCACAAAGGTCTGTTAAAACCCCATGACTGCCAAATGAAGTCCATAACTGCAGTTCTGAGTTAGAATAGTAGTATTACAAATAATTTATACCCCCGGGGGGCTTGTTAAAATGGACTTAAACAGCACGGCTTCAGGTGTGTTACTGAGAATAATTTAAACAGTCTTTATAAAATCACTTAATATTTAAAGAAAGACCCACAAGCTCTAGTATGACGTATATTGACATATAATGAGCTTGTAGTGCACTACAAAGCATTTCCTTCTCCAAGGCCAACACTTTTCATTAAATAAATCATTTAATACGAGTTTTATTATGTATCTTAATCACTAACTCGCTCTTATGAGCTACATGAATAGCACTATAGTCTTGGTCTACAAAACAAGGTGTTGAGATGCAAAAAATGGAGTCAGCGCTCAGCTCAAGTGTTGCCTAATTAGTGTGCATGGATCAACGAGATGGATCGGTGAGGGAATTTTTCATCCCCGGATAAATCTGCATTCAAATAAAGTGAAATAAAAGCTCTCCGGGGTCACACCGCATGATCTTTAAAGCTGATTTTTGTACTGATATCAAATGAATGCAATGTCTGAACTGTGCTTAATGACTTGCAATGATTATCCATTTATGCCTCACGTTTTTCACATCATTATAACCACAATAGAGCCTTCTTTTCAACCTGCAGATTTGATACTTTTTATGTTTAGAACAGGATTATGAATGTTTGTTCAGAAAGCTGTTTATAAACTCCATTAAGCAAACTTTTTTTATATATATTTTTTTTTAAGTTTTGAAGTGTCAACTTGGCTTTTCTTCAAATTAAAAGTTATTTATGGATTGAATTATTGCATTAACTAAAAACTCAACTAATACAGGCACAGAAGAAAAAAGCTCATCACAGACATCTTTGTACCCAGAATCCCTGCTGTCTGCAGCTGGTGCTATTATCCACCAGAACTTCAGACCACTTTGACTCAAAACATTCATTACTGTTATTACAAGCTTCTCCATACATTTACCGAGCCATTTGAGGCATCTAAGGGAGATGTATGCACTTTAGTGGTGCTTCTGAATGTCGTTTGTGATTTGCAGTAGCCTGTGGTGCAAAATGTGATATTTTTAAATGCAGAAAATATGGTTACTCTGCATTTATATATGAGCAGATTTAGCAATTCACGCAATTAGATATTATTGATGTCTTATGATGAAAGTTGATCAAAAAGCTCATCTTCCCTACACAGGGATGTGACTGTTGACAGCCACAGCCACAAAATCTAAAGAAAACAAATTTAAACTGAACTGAATATGAATGGAATTGAAGGTATTGTAGAAAATGAGGTTTGATTCTACTTTAAGCTTCTAATTTTGTATTATTATTATTATTTAATTTAATGGATATTTACATTTAGCAGATGCAAGTGACCGTGCATACAGGCTATACATTTTTTTTTTTTTTTACCAGTGTGTTCCCTGGGAATTGAACCCACAACCTTTAGCGCTGCTAACACAATGCTCTATCACTGAGCCACAGGAACTACTTCATATTATATGTATATATTTATTTAAATAATGTTGGTCACATGCCACTTTTTTATTATTCATGTATTTTGGGCTAATTCAATTACTTATGCTGGAATGATCGATACATCCATTAAAACAGCTTCACACTTCCTCCTGTGCCCATTATGACTGTCATCAGAGGGATTCCCGGAATAAATCTTAGATTCATCTCTCACAGTCATGATGCTGATGCTTATTTCCTTTGAGCTCAACCTCAGGCTCCCACAATCCTTCACTGGACCCCAGTCTGGCAGCTTTGTCTGGTTCGATTTCTATGACAACCTCCAGCAGAATGAGGAATAACAAAAGGAAAGATAAATGATTGTGCCTTGAAGGGAAACAGAGAATAGCTAACAGTGTTCATTATGATAAACTATGGGACCAGCCAAGTGATGTGCCACTAACCCGACAAACTTTGCCTAATCCAGCGAACAGCTCTTCCACGCAATACTGGCACCTCATAAACATAACTTTGTTTCCAGGCAGACTGATTTATTTAAATAAAAATGCTTGACATTTTTGTGTGCAATATGATATGATAATGATCAGACAGACTGCAGCCAGTCTATAGACATGCCGCTTGAGACTGAAAAGATCTGAAAGTGTCATCACGTTATTTTAACAAGCACTCCTCAGTGCTTTGAATTTACAGATGTAATCTGCAGACTTTTATCTAATAAAAAAAAAACACAAGTGATGGGATACAGTAAGTAGAACTTTGTTAATGATGGATTTCCCAGTGCTCTGTGTTGAAGTGTGTCTGTGTTGAAGATTCTACATGAACCTGCTTATATGGAGTCATTCTTGATTAGAAACAGAGCCCACTAACAAAGGCTGTATGCTGAAATGATGAGAACAGCTTCTGGGTTTGAACCAAGTGCATTATCGTTGAGATTTATTGGCGAACAAGTGCTGCCCGGGCTCTGTGCTGTTTTGAACCTAAATAATATTTGGCTTTATGATTAATGGAGCTATTTTAGCAATCTATTTAAATCCACTTACAGGACGTCTTCGAATAATGCACATCTGCAGTTCTTCATGGAGTTCCATAATCTACCTTTAATACAGACATTTATACTTACTTGAAGCAAAATCAATTTGTACAAGTTTGGACAGCTTTCAAGCAATACTCCATTAGAGGAAACCCTCAAAGGGAATAAGAACAGTCTGGAGGATGAAGATAAGGCCTTTCGGTTTTTCAAAAATATTCTATGCACTATGCATAACCATGCATGCTTGGGAAATAATGTCTCTTAATTAAGTTGTCAGGTCAGTGCTGATTTTGTATGCAACTTTATGAACATGATTATGATTTTTACCTTTCTTTGGGAATGTTTAATCAAACTCACACCCACACATGATACAACATGGTAACATTTTTGTCTCACTAAAGCATGTGGGATGAATTCTCTTCATTCTTTATTCCTTCATGACACATGCACATTGCCCAGTCACCAGCTGTCTTCTCCAAACACCTAATACTGAAGCCACATCATTTATACTCAGAAAACTGCAAATGAGCTATAGTTCTGCTCAGCAAGTCAGTTGGAAATGCTTCATTCACACCATTTCCCTATAGCCTTCAGTTCCTGCAGCATCATCAGCAAGACCTCATATTAAGACCCCAAATTAGCAACACATGACTGTCCTTCCCATGAGCAAGCTCTAATGTGTTATGCCAGTGAGTTATTTTGGACTTTGTGTGAGAATATTGTGTCCCTGATGAGTGTATAAATTTACAAAGGCAACATAGGAGGAAATTGTGTGTGTGTGTGTGTGTGTGTGTGTGTGTGGGCAGCTCTGACAACCTCTGTGCCAAGAAAAGTGTCTAGCCTAGCACTTCTTGTACAAGATGATGTTGGGAAGTTATAAGATGATTGTACTTCATTTAAACGGGTCATATCATAAAAATATAATTTATTTTACAGTAAAAAGGACTATTACACTATGTAAAAAATTAGTTTAGAAACTTAAAAGTTGGAAAATACTTATATATACTTTATATATACTGTATATATTAGGGGTGTAACGGTATTAGTACTGGACCGTTTCGGTACAGGGCTTTTGGTACGGTGCATGTGTGTACCGAATGACCGAATGCAATATTTTGTGCGAGGAACATTTGTACATATTCGTGTTTCCACATGAACATATTAAGTGGTGGAAGTCTCCACGTTCAGCACAAATCCCGGCCTACAGCTGATTCTAAAGTTTTCAAAAGCTATCACGCGAGTGTGAACATCACTACAATTAGTAAAAAAATGACCGTAATTAAAACGCAGCTTCCGTCTGCATTTAAACAGACCTTTGCTCTTAATTCCGATCGGGCCAATGCTATAACGAAATTTGAGCAGGTCTAAAAATGGAAACTGTTGTTGTTGTTGCACTTTACACTTTGGAAAAGTTATGTATATATTTTAAATATGAGCAGGCCTACAAGCTGGGATTGGTAATGCTGCACTGTAATCATAGTAGCTTATTTATATTTTTCATTATATTTTATTATGTGATATTGGCTTGAGACAGAGTATTTTATTTACTATTCTTTTTTATTATATAGCGTTATATATTTTATTATATTTTATTATAAAGTGTTTAAAAAAGTGTAATCAAATTGTAAATTGTTTTAGAACTTTAAATGAACAGTTCATCCAAATTTGCTGAAAATTTTCTCGCCGCCATGACATCCAAGATGTAGATAAATTTGTTTCTTAATGTGATCAGATTTTGAGAAATTTAGCATTACAACACTTGCTTACCAGTGAATCATATGCAGTGAATGGGTGCCATCAGAATGAGAGCCCAAACAGCTGATAAAAACATCTTAATAATCCATATTATCCATTATATTGCTTTCTACTGTGAAAAGGTAATATTTTCTGAATCAGGTGAGAAGTATGCAGAGATTAAGCATTCTTTACAAGTGAAAACAGCCCTAAACCTTTCTAAACAAATATGTGACCCCGAACCACAAAACCAGTCATAAAGTTTTTTTTTTTTGTCTCTCGAAATTGAGATTTATACATAATCTGAAATAAGATTTTCATTGATTTATGGTTTTTAAGGATAAGACAATATTTGGCCGAGATACCACTATTTGAAAATCTGGAATCTGAGGTTGCAAAAAAATCTAAATATTGAGAAAATCACCTTAAAATAGTTCAAATGAATTTCTTGGCAATGCATAGTACTGATTTTATTATTATTATAATTATTAAGTTTTAATAAATTTACGGTAGGAAATTTACAAAATATCTTCATGGAACATGATCTTTACTTAATATCCTAATGATTTTCGGCATAAAAGAAAAATCTATAATTTTGACCCATAAAATATATTTTTGGCTATTGCTACAAATATACCCCAGTGACATAAGACTTTTTTTTGTGTTCCAGGGTCACATATGTGGGTGGATTTTGTTTGTTTCGAATGTAAGGACAGGGGATGGACTTTTTTACTGGAGGGAGTTATTGTGGGTTATGGACTTGTATTTTGGTCAGACACAATGGTTTAAAGTTAAGACGTGTTAATAATTTATTTATTTATTTATTTTATTTGCAAAAAACAGTTTTGCACTTCACAAGATGTTAATTGATGGACTGAATGTGTGTGGATTATTATTTTATTTTTTTTCATCAGCTGTTTGGACTCATTCTGATGGCACCCATTCACTGCAGAGGTTCCAATACTGAACAAGTGATGTAATACAGTTCTCCAAATGTGTTCTAATAAATAAATAAACTTCTATATCTTTGATGGATTTTTTGGTGAACTCTTCATTTAATACAATTAATAATTGCATGCTAATACATTTGCCTCCTAAAATGTGGTAATTGTGATCAATTTGAAAAGAGCACGCTTATTGAGAGCTGTCCACTTCTTATTCGGGCTATTTTTAGTGGTGATATTTCACCCTGCAAATGACACAAACAGACAATGAAATGTCACAGAGAGGGACGATGTCCCATCGAGTCTGGAGGGCTGACGCATCGGGGTTAAGAGACTCATGACATTTAAATTAGTGCATCAGAGCCTTGTTTCTTTAGGATGCTGAAATCTCGATTGCCCCATTCACTGATTGCAAATAGTTTTCCCCTCAAAACTACATAGGACTTGAAAAAAAAGGTTAAAATATATAAGTATAGTGGGGAATGAGAGAAAAATGAATTTATCTTGATTGACGGCTGTGAGTTCAGCTGGGGCAAGATAAATCAGCTAACACTTTTACTAAGTTATGGCATAACATAACAGATTTATTGAGTAATATGATGTTTATTCCCATGCTCTCGGCAAACCCTGTGGCTCTAAATGCAACATTTACCGTTTAACTTTCTGAATGTGACAATTACAGCTCAGTTATGACTAGTTTTCCCAAGCAGTGTCAAAGTCTTTGTTCATGTGCAATAGAGCATCATGGATATTAATGAGAGTGGAGATATTGGAAGCATAATGCATGAGCGTATTTAAAATTTCATTCGCCTCGGGCAGGTAAGTCTGGAGGAAATCTACTTTTAATACATTACCATTAAAAATTTAAAAAGATTGACATCGGCAAAATTTGTTTTTTATTTAAGTTACAGAAAAAAAAAATTCTCTATTAAATTGAGCATGAATCTGGAATGAAGCTTTGCCCTCTTTGTCCTTTGTGTCACATTTAACTGATCTGCTTAGAGAATCATGTGAAATCAGGAGTTTGAGCTACCGTTAAATCCTTCAATTCAATTATTTGAAAAAAAGAAGCTATTTATGTATAATCCAGTGGAAATTAAGCCCCATAAAAGTATTATGGCTTTCTCTGTTCGATGCCAGTGTTGGTAATCTGCTAACTGTAACTTATACAACAGTTCATCAATTATTTACAGAGAGGACTAGGGCAAGTTTTCTAATAGCATACACTAAATAATAAATAGAAGCACTTCTCTGACCCTTTTTCTTTCTTTCACGGAAGCAATGCCTGACCAGCTGGAATCAAAGATGTAGAATGTTGTCCAAGAGTGACAACATTTTGAAAGCAAGATTTCTGACTGTATATGCTGTCAAATACAATACTGATAGATATATGTGACAGGTTACAGAAGGACCCAGGTTTTATATTAGACATCGATATGGGAAGCATGATCTCCTCCACTTTAAAAGTTGATTTATTTAGCTACGACACATTCAAGAAAACAATATATTAGAATTAAATTATGGAGTCATGGCTGCTGAAAATTCAGCTTTGCATTATGTGAATAAACTACATTGTCATAATATAAAACAGTTTTGCCTTTATAATGATAGGACAGTATGTAGACAGGAAGCGAAGCGGGAGAAAGAGAGGGAGGCAGGATCGGGAAGAGTCCACAAGCCGGGACTCGAACTCGGAACGTCCGAAGTACAAAGATGCTATATGACTCCTGCCTGCAATTTAAAAACAGGTTTCAAAGAGCTAGTTTTTTAAAATTATATTAATAACTAGGCATTTCTCAATGTCAAGGATACTTCCTTGGCAGGACTGATCCTTCCAAGTCACTTCCTTCAGAGGCTAGGCGAGACTCCTCTTTAGCACACGTAAATGGAACAGGCACATAGTTGCGTCATTTTGTCAGTGAAAAGGTCTATTTGAATAACGCTGTGAATGGTATCATTAAATTACTTTGGACAACTTAACTAGTTATTTATAAAAGAAATGCCGATGACGCAACCAATTGTTAAATGACAGGTCCGGTTCAGTTAACCATTTGTATTTGTATAATTTACAATATCAATACGGTAGTAATTTGTACTGGCATTTAAACGTCAAACTTTACTTATATGTACTACAATTATAACAAATGTTTGGTAACGTAAATAAAAACCGTTAACGCTCCGACTACGTTAAACGTTCGACATTTTTGAATTTTTT
This sequence comes from Carassius auratus, assembly GCF_003368295.1. Lineage (NCBI taxonomy): Eukaryota > Metazoa > Chordata > Actinopteri > Cypriniformes > Cyprinidae > Carassius > Carassius auratus. The sequence continues at coordinate 101,924 of NW_020523597.1, forward strand.
AACTAACGTTACATAGCAAAGCTGCGCGCATAGGATTGTGGGTGATTTGAGAGCGCGAAGAGCGCGAAGGATACACATATGCATCCTTTCCTGTGTATGGGATACTCTTCGAACGAAGGACTCGGTCCTTGGTTGAAATTCCGAGGATCCTCGACATTGGAACAGTCCTTCAACGGATGTCGATGACGTAGCATCCTCGAAATACTGGCTTCCGAGGATCCTTCCTTGACATTGAGAAACACCTACTGTCTCTGTGTAAACTACGAAATATGTGTAATATGTGTATGCATAGGTGTACAGGCACATAGTGTTTCTTTACAAAGTGATATCGCCAGCTACTGGCCTGGCATGCATAGTGCATCATTTTCAGTAGTTTTGGTGGATCCTTGTAAAGGGGGATAATTTTTACAATGTTTATATGGAAAACTTTTCAAAAATGAAAAGGAAAATAATTTCTGTTTTTAGAAAAATCCTTGTCATGGAAACAAAGTTTAAAAGAAACCTTTTGTGTCCCTTGATGGCCTAGACAGTATGAAGGAAGCATCAGTGCTCCTGGGGTCACTATGAACACTTGCACAGCAGTCATCCCTGCTGTTTCCTTGACCTAGTGATGTAGCATTATTGTAGTAAAAAACTTCAGGGACAGAAGCAGCACGCTCAAGCGCCACATGAGATCAATCGACCATGCAGCAAACCTCCTAGTTTGCTACATCTCTTATATAACTCTATCATATTTCCTCATATCTTATTACAGCATTTTCCTTCATTTGTTTGTTTAATTAAGATAATGAATTTGTTATGAAACATAGTGAGGGAAGGAAGCCAAAATTATGATGGCATATCACAGGTGATGGCACATTTATAAGAGTGAAATGCTGTTCATGAGGTGTTGGCAAAGATTAAATTATTTCCAACCTACACAGGCCTTTGATTAGGTAAGACTGAATTTGTTATCAACCAAGTAATATTTTCCCAGCTTGTTTATGCCTGGATATTTAGAGTAGCAGCATACAGTAGATCATTAATAGCTAGGAAAGACTAGATTTAGTCAGTTTTGCAATTTAAATTTTTCCTTTCTCTTAGGAGTGTTACAAGCTCTTGGTGCATGAAGAAGATCTTTAAAGTTCCAACGACTGAAGTCTCAAATCTAAAGAGATATTCTTTATCAAAGTTAAAACTCTGCCACTCCTCCTAAAACGGCTCGTTCAAACACGTCCACATGTCTATGTCACTATGTGGAAATATTTGCGTAATGCCAGCCCAATGTTCACACAAAGAAAGAAGGCATGGTTTCAGTAACCACAGTTAGTGCTGAAGCAGTCATGTCAGGGAGATGCTGTGTGTATCTAGACGAAAGCAAAAGCACTTTATTTGGCCTTGCAAAAGTAGATGCATTTAGAAATCTTTCAGATTACTTACAACAGAATAGCAATGCAGTAAATGGACAATGATTTCTTGAACCTAGAGGAGGAGGTAATTCTGACTTTGCAACGACAATCTGGTGCTTCTGAATCAGCTATTGTAAGTATGTTTTGTTATTAGTTTAAGTATTTGCCAAATGTTCAAATGCGGAGTTTTGCACGTTTTGCGTATGTGCGCACGTCTCTGTGTGGGCATGTTTTTGTGACATATCAGGACACAACTTTGTATAATGACATGGGTATGACACAGGTATTACAAGGAGAGGGTGACTTATGAGGACATAATAAATCATACAGATAAATCATACAGAATGAGTTTTTTTTTTTTAGAAAGTAAAAATGCACAAAGTTTCCTGTGAGGGTTAGGGGTAGGGGTAGGGTTGGTGAAGGGCGATAGAATATACAGTTTCTACATTATAAAAACCATTATGCCTATGGGATGTCCCCACTTTTCACAAAAACAAATGTGTGTGTGTGTTTGTGTGTGAGAGAGAGGGAGAGAGTTTTTTAACAAATCAAGAACTAGAACTGGTGCTCAAAAATGTTTCTTATTATTGATATTGTAAAAGGTTGTACTGCTTAATATTTTGATAGACAATTATACTTTTTTTAGGATTCTTTGCAGACTAGAAAACTCAAAAGAACAGCATTTATTTGAAATAGAATTCTTTTGAATTATTATAATATATTTAATGTTACTTTTGAATAATTTAATGGATAATTGCAAAACAAATTAATAAAATGCTATGAATAATAGTGTTTTAAAACACACACACACACACACACACACAAATATGCAGTATGTAAAATGCTTTTACAAAAACCTGCATGCATAATACATGTTGTATGCTATATGTTTTAAATGAGCTTCTTCCTTGTACAAAATCATTAAAGCAAAAGGCATCTAGATGGTATGTATGTGTATATATATATATATATATATATATATATATATATATATATATATATATATATATATATATATATATATATATATATATATATATATATATATATATATATATATATATATAATGTTTATTGTTTGTTAATATTATCTGATTTCTGTTTTGTGCTGCATATGTTGCACAGACTGTTATAATTGCCCCACTGTTTAAGACTGATATATAATAAGGAATATGTTTATGGGCAAAGCAGCAGACAGTTGGTGTATTTGGTCATCTCAAGAAATAACACTGTCATCATCAATATTTGTTTCCTTCGCCATCACCTCCCTTTACTCTAATTATGTCTTTTTAATTGTGTGGAGGCGGAGGATTTTCCCTGCAGCCTCTGGTGGGCCTCAGTAGGTGGGTGTATCTGGCAGGAGACATAGATGCAAACCGCTGGACTTGAAGGAGACAAACAAGCATCTGTGCTTGCGAAAGCAGAGAGACCTCACTGTGTGAACCAGTGTGAAGGCAGAGTACATTCTCAGTTCAGAGTATAACGTGCCAAAGGCTCTGCTGCTAAAAGCCTCCCCCTTATTATATCTCTGCATGCACCACATAGGGAAACAGTCACTAACTAAAGTTCTCACTACCAAGGTCTCTCACTTTAGGCTACCGATGTATACACAAGGCTCCATCAGGCACTGAGGTATTTTTTCAGGATTTACCTTATTCTTAATTAAATATATATATATATATATATATATATATATATATATATATATATATATATATATATATATATATATATATATATATATATATATATATATATATATACATGCACTCACATTATATTGAATATAAAATATAATAGTAGTAGTAATAGTATACTTTATTGTCCTTGAGTGGAAAATTGTTGTGAACTACATGTTGCTGCAGACATACAATAAACAGATAATAATAACAATAAAAACAATGATAACCTCAAAATAAGATCAAGATAAACTCTTGTGAAATAAACACACCAATACAGTTACAATATAATTTCTATATCAATTTAACTCACATATTGGGATTCTATGTCTTCTAGCAGAGGGAAGCATTTTATACTGTAAATACAATAAATGAGTCTGATCACCAAGAATCCTCTCTACCTGGTTGAGAAATCATTCCTTACATAAATGTTAAAATGTTTGTCATGCCCAACTATTGTCCATGCTGTCAACAACAGTTGCATCAATTTACATTTAAACTGTGCTGACAGGTTACCAAACCATACTGTGATACCAAAACTAATAATACTTTATATACTTTAACAGCTTTATAAAACAGCAACATAAGATTCTTGTTTAGTCCATAGCGACATAACCTACATAAGAAATACAATATCTGTTGTAGACTAGTGTAAACCCATTCAATTCGTGCTTTCCATGTAAGTGAATGCCCAAATACTTATAGGTCTGTGACTGGATAATATAATTAACTTGACGATGGTCACCTATACATTTTGGGTCGAATACAATCTCTCCTGTTTTCTTTGCATTTATTATTAGCTCATTTTTATAATATTTCTAACTGGTAAATAGTGCTAATATTGTCATGCTAAATATTATATGAATATTTAAAAATATAATTTTGTGAATGCCTACTTAAGCATTCATTTGTAAAAATTGTAAAGAAAAATGGTGAAATGACACAGCCCTGTGGAACACCTGTACTACTGCTCTTTTGATTGTTTACCTTTACACACTGAGTTCTGTTAAAAAGAATAGAACCACTTAATAATACATGGGTTTACACTCAGCTGCTTCATCTTATCAATTAACAAATGAAGTTGCATGGTGTTAAAAGCAGAGCTAAAATCAAAAAACTATAACAAAGCATAAGCTTAAGGGTCTTCTAAATGCTTCAAAATCAAGTGCAAAATGCTGTTAATAGTATCTTCAGTTCCTCTCCCTTGTCTATAGGTGAACTGTAAGGGGTCTAGATTACTAGCGACCTCTGCTTTTAACATACAACACACTTTTCAAAACATTTCATAATCACAGATGTTAATGTAAATCTTCTAAAGTCATTTATATCATTCACTTTCTGTTCAACAAATAAGTCACACAAAAAAGAAAAGAAAAAAGAAAGAAAGAAAGAAAGAAACTGTAATTCTGTGAGTCTACATATTAATTATAGATTTCATAGAGTCCCATAGCTGTTTAGGGTAAGACATATACAGCTTATTCTCCAGGAGTTCTTTATGTTTATTCCTGGCATCTTTTAATAGTTCATTCAACTCCTTCTGAACAACTCTTGCTCCAAGACTATCATGACTGCGAAAAGCCAGTTTGTTCCTGTGATTACAGTCTTTGATCTCCTTTGTTATAAGGTTTACTGTTGGCATAAATTATCACTTCCTTTTTGGGTATCACATTATCGGTGCAAAATTTCATATTATCTGTTATTACCACTGTAATTTCATCAATATCATCGCTTTGGAAAAGGTCCCAAACAGTACAAAGAAAACAGTCTTCCAAGGCTTCAACACTGTCCTCTGACCACACATTATTATTTTTAACCACAGGTTTGTGTATCTTCAACAGAGTTTATATGTCAGAATTAAAAACAGTGCTGTGTTTAGAGTTCGATAGAGGAGGCCTTAGTCTAGACCCATTTGCCTCTTTTATGCTCCCATAGCAATTATCTGAGAGATTTTTATCTCTTGTGTTGTCTTCAATGTACTGTTTATACCCAGAGAGAACTGTCTCTAATTTACAATGGTTAAAATCACCAAGAATAAAAACCGGTGCTCCTGGTGTACTTTGAAGTTGGGTTTGAATACATTGATTACAGTTTCTTATAATGCCTTGGCCAAATGCAAAACATAAACAACACAGTTCAAGATGTTCCCAAATTCTCTTAGGAGATATCCGGATTACATACCTTGGATTTCACAGTTATATGCCTGCACCATCACTAATATACAAACACACAGATACCACCTCCTCTGCTCTTCCCCGAGGTAGCAGATCTATCAGCTCGAATGAGAGAAAAGCTTTGTACCTCTATCAGTAAGCTGGGTATATCAGGACGAAGCCCAGTTTCAGGAGACCTGCATCCCGATACTCAAAGCGTGCTCTAGCTTTAATGCGCAGTTCATCTATCTTTTGTTGTAACGATCTGACATTGCTCAGGATTATTGCATGGAATGGAGGTCTTCTTCCATGTCGTCGAAAACACCGCCTGATGACTCCTCTGTTTCCTTTAAACTTATGTCAGTATATTTGCTCCCAAAACAATCCATTGTTTAAATGATGCAGTGCATGACTTCTATGAAATATTAACTAACAGTTAACTGACTAAAAACTAAAGTTATAATATTTTAGTAGTAGAATTATTTTTTATATAGATTGCGTAATGAATCTTTCACGAGTAAACTATAATAAAATTCCAATCAGGTAAATAAAAAAAAACACATATTGTTTTGTATAGTTATTATATTTCAGTTACATCATTTAAAGAAATGTAAATATGTTATACAGTGAATATTTCACAATAAAAGTATATTAAAAATGCAAGTACTGTTATGAAATAGAGACAAGTGTTAAACAACCCACATAACAAGTACACTGGGCTCTCAAGTCTGGAACAAATCAATTCTTTTTGTTTATGTTATTAGTAAGTTGTTTGTCTGCCTTCCTCAGAAGCACGTTGTTTACTTAGAACACGCGAGCACACATCATTAGGAAAGAAGACCGCTAGATATTGAATCCTGAAGAGGCCTCTTTCATTCTCAGATTGCTTATTTCACATGCTGGAAAATTGGTGAGCAAATGATTGAACGATAAGAGTCTTCCAAACTGTCTGAGGATAAAACACCCATCTAATAGCACACATCCTGCCTGTCCTCATGGCACCTCAACCCACTCAAACTGAATAAATGTACTCCGTCGTAGGCAGATCGGTATTTAGATTTAACATTATGGACGTGGGTGGTCTGGGTGAAAGGAAAAAGTTCCCTCATTAGTAATCATGACTTACCGCGGTCAACACAACAGCAAAAGCAACCGCTATTACCATATTGCCAAGCGAAAACAAAACCAGGACAACAAAATATGTCACAGTCAGTTAGAATATCAAACATGGACAGCATTCATTGAGAACATTTACAGAAAGCTTAAGTTAGCCAGAGTCCACCGGTTTAAAAACGCTTGAGAATACCTGACACTTCAGAATGCATAAGATGGTGGAACAATCTATGCCAGCATGCAGCGTGTGCAAGAAGGTGGGAGGTTTTTATGCCTTTCACTTCACTGGCCTCCTTTTCTCTCACATTCATCTTCCCTGGCATGATTGACAGGTTGTGAGCTGTCAGTCAGCTCAAATGAGAAGAGCCATCTGTCTAAATCACGCGGCTTCCAAAGCACTGGCAACACTAGTGACGCACCGAGAGGAAGAAGCGACAATGCTTTCCACCGGGAAAGAGCAGTGAGAAAGCACCATGTCAATCTGTGCGTTAGCATCACATTATGTTCCATACGCCCTTATTGATCTGTTTCCATCATAGAGGAAGTTGTAAGTTGATGGGTGTGTGCTTTCCGGACCCCCGACTGCAAACACAACACCCTGTTTGGTGTGAGAAACCATGTTTGAGTCACACTTCGCGTGTGATGTAACACTTCGAAAAGATGTCACCAATAAGAGTGCATAAACAACAATTTTGGCAGAGAATCATATTTTGCTATGATTAACTCAAAGTAATTTTACTCGAAAAGCCAAAAGTGTTTTTGATATGCTATTCCAAATCCTAACTACATTATCTTTCCAAATGTTGGTTTTAGTTTCTTGCAGTACATTAGTTAGTGCTCTTGATTTATCTAAAATGTAATTAAAATATTATTTTTTTTTCCGTGGTTTTGAAAGAAGTTTGTTCTTTAAAATTTGAACATTTATATGCACAAAAAAATACAGAAAAGAATTACAACAAAAAAAAAAAATATGAATTGGGCAGTTGCAAGACATTTCTATAAAACTAGATAAAAAATATTAAATATTTAAATTTAATAAAAAAAAAATGCCTTAATAAGTTTGCTCAAAACATTATATATTTACACAAAATATTTTAAATCATTTATATTTAAATTAATGGTACAGTGCATAAAATGTTTCTATAAATTAAAATTGTTTAAATGATGCAGTGCATGACTAAACATATTTTTCATGAAATACTAACGAAGCAAACTAAGAATTAACTAACTAAAAATTAAATTATTATATAAAAATGTACTAAATAATAAATCAAATTACCAACTAATTAGACTAAGTAACTAAATGAATGAATTATTTAATCAATAAAAAAAAAGAATTCTACTATGCCATCACAGAAAATAAACTATATAAAAAATATATTGTATAATATAAATAGTTATTATAGTTAAATTTTATTTTACAATTAAATAATTATATTAATTATAATGGTATTAACCAGATGCTGTGCTTTACATTGATTTTACCTTGCTTGAGGGGGTTCCACTTACCTAATCGCCCGACTTACCCTCTGGGGAGTCCTGGCACAGGTGATACAGGCAGTCCTCGCCCAAGCATACAACTCTTCGCTTCTCTATCGCTCATCGCAGCAGCTTCATGGGATTTAGCCCACTCTCTGTTCCACCTGCTACTCTCACTGAAAATAAATCGTGACCTAGCGGCTAACTTTCTGAACAGCTCCCAGTGATATACTTCCCTTCTCATCCCTCCCCTCACCACAGAAACAGGATAAAAGTTTGTTAAGTAAAATCAAGTTAATCCAATTAAAAAATAAAACCTTTCTTTGTGCATCCACTAATATTTTATTTTATTGTATTGTATTTTAAATATAGGTAGAGAGTAGGTAATTGTGTCTTTTTTGCCCCTGGGGCTGGTTTGGGGGCATTTGGGGGTTGTCGAGCGTCTCATGCTTGATTTGGCCTGGGGCACCATTTGAATCATGACTATCACGTCCTTTACCATGCAGTATGCAGAGCTCTGAAGGTTTTAAGTGTGTCAGTTCCCATCTATTAGACACATGCAGTCTCAGCATAAACCGCTCCTGCTGCTTGTCTTGCATTTCTGAAAAGAAGCCTCGTGATTATTCCGTTGACGTGTTTTCCGTCAACTCGCAGAACTCACAGCAGTCAAACTCCTTAACAATGCTACACAGTTCCTCACATAATAATGGCCATTTATCCAGTAATTGCGATCATCAGTCTGCCAGCACACACTCACATTAATTAGCGTGCTCTTGGACTTACTGGGATCATCTGTTGACTTCTGCTGGTCTATAGAGAGGTAATTCTAAGATGCTGTGTGTATAATTGACTGCTTTTTTTTTCTTCTTCTGATTAGATGATTACACCTTGATCGTTTCTTTCAGGTTTCAAAAAAGCACCTGACCTGCCTTTGTATGCTGTTTAGTAGGAACCAAAACAGACGATCTGGAACGTCAGGTTTGAAAACAGTTTGACCCATCATTGTTTTCTCAAAAAACAACAACAATCAGTCATTTTATATCACAATAATACTATGTGTCACAATATAAAGAAGACCGGGGCTAGTTGTCACATGGGAAAGTAGTTATAAGGGCTAGATAGAAGGATTTGTGTCAAAATTCTCTACCAGTTTTGGCGTTTTGGCTTCAAATATTACATGTTTTTTTGGAGATTTTTTTTTTTTTCGCAAACTGATTCTAGTTATCAATTTAAAAAATATGCATGTATGTATATATTTAATATTGTTATTAAATAACAATGGATGAAGGTGATGTATCAAATAACATATAAAGATATCTTATATGTGCCAATAACTGATCCAATACAGATATATCTTACTAAAACATACCTTTGTCTTGGTCTTCACAAGTCTTCCTTCACACCTCCACTACATTTGGGAAAGAGAAAGCGAGGTAAACTAATGAAAGTGAAGAGCAGTGAGCTGGAGAACTCTACTGTAGAGAGCTGCCTTGTGCTTCATCGTGGTGTGGTAACACCTCTCTTTTTTTTCTCCAAGTGAAATGTTCCCGTGCAGCTCTGTTGCTCAGCACATGAGTGTCACAGCTTGAATCTATCTCACGGTGTATAAGCACGATGCTCAGCCAGAACATCACCTCAAAGTGCATGCCAACACCTCGTATTTCTGGGATCATTTCAGGGCAGAATCACACACAGAGGCTCATGGGTAATAGAAAGTGAAGTATTAAACAGCAGTTCACCAAGTTTATTATATTAGCAAGCTCATGAAAACACCTCCGAAACTTTATTGAGATAAGCGAAGCATTGAAGTGGCTTTAGATGTCAATTTATTGGTGTTTAATTTCCATATCATTAATCTAAGTATTCAGACCGGTCCAGGTTAAAGGAAGCATGGTCCAATGGTTCAGTCAAGCAGTCCAATCTGAAGCACACTGATTCGGTACACAGCTCTGCGTGACTACAGTGTTTGCACAGCAGGAGTGTGTGCTGTGGATGCTATTGATTGCCACACTTCATTTGCAGTAATAATCTCTGCTACGCTCACAGCTGATAGATCAGTCATGATCGCAAACATTGACTTCTCTTACAGAGTAAGATCAAGACAGAAAAGATGTGCTTGGTGTTTCTGATGTGCTTTTCTAAAGTCACGCCGTCTATTTGTAGTTTTATTCAAATCTATTTATTGCATGTAGTATACAATTAAAATACACCTAATATATAAAATAACATTTTCATATATATTCATTAATATTTTATGAAACATGTAAGAAACATTCATAAAAGTATTACATTTTATGAATATACTACACTACCAGTCTATCTAATAATAATACATTTTTAAGTCTTTTATGCTCACCATGGCTGTATTTATTTGATTAAAAATACAGTAAAACCAGCAATATTGTGAAATATTAATAAATATTGGGAGTCATTTTCAGCATCATTACTCCAGTCTTCAGTGTCATATGATCCTTCAGAAATCATTCTAATATGCTGATTTGGTGATTAATGAATATTAATTATTAGTAATGGTTCTAAACATTTTCAGTGTTGTGCATTTTTTTGTGTGGAAATTTCAGGGAAAAAAAGCATTTATTTAAAATATAAATATTTTGTAACAATAATATATATATATATATATATATATATATATATATATATATATATATATATATATATATATATATATATATATATATATATATCTTAACTGTCTCTTTTGTTCAGTATAATGCATCTTTGAAGAATAAAAGTCTATCTTTCTTTTTTTCTCTTTCCTTTTTAAATTAATTAGTCTTATTTAATATTTACCTCAAACTTTCCCAGCAGAATTTTTTTTTTTTTTTTTTTTTTTTGCATAAATCATAAGAAAACATTATGAATAGTGTATCCTAATGATCCCTGACTCTCTGAATTCTGACTGGCCAGTTATTGATCCATAAAACAACAATATTGAGCCTACAAAATGGGAAAGGTTTCATCTGGAGAATGTTAACCATCATCCTCAAGCTCCTTTTAAAGAAGAAAGCTGCATATTTGTCCTGAGAGTGGATTCATCAAAATATGTGAGCAACAAGTGAAATCTAATTTGATTATGTCTTGGTTATATCTCTAGAATTAGTCCCATGGTGATTATGAATGAAAAAGAACAGCCATGTTCTTCCTAATCAGCTTTATCTTCAGTAAGTCAGTCAGGTTAAAGGCTCTTCCTCTTTTTTTAATAATTATAAAAACAAAATTACAGAAAGATGTGACAAGAAATTAAAGCCCAATCAGTCAAACACACTTCTTGTGAGGTCAAGAAAGGGTTTTTATGACTGGGTACTGCATCGATCCTTCCCGGACTGAAAACGAGCGCAGGTATCAGAGAATCTTGTGGTCTCCACTCTAATGTGTTTTTCATCACCTCCGTCAAAGTGAGGTCCCCATCAAAGACTCATGAAATTCAGATTCGCCAGGCTTCCCATCTTAGCTACATTATTCCCTGTAAAGCCTCAGCTGATTTCACAGAAAGACTACAGCACGACTCCTTGACACATTCACATCCGCTGCCTGTTTCCTTTGTTAATCTTCTTGGCAAATGTCACCATCTGTAAATCTCTGTTCATTTACCACTCTGATAAATGTTTTACAGCTGAGAAATGAATATATGATTATTCATCCACATGTTGAAACACTCTACAAAAGTATTTACTGTACTGAGCTACACATACAAACTGTTTACACTGATGACTCATATTTGGAATTCAGTTATTTTTATTTTTCTTTGAAAAAAATAAAATTAAATTAAATTAAATTAAATTAAATTAAATAAAATTAAATTAAATTAAATAAATGAATAAATAAATAAATAAATAAATAAATAAAATAAAATTAAATAAAATTAAATAATCAAGCACACTGGGCTTTTTGAGCCATAAATATTAGGAATAATATTAGTGATTGTATTAATTATCAGTTCATATATCCATAGCCATCCATCCATGTATCTACTGACTACATAAAATAAGTTGGACAAACAATATTGCTATACTGTATGTTTGCATTTCCCATCATGCATTGTAGAATGGATAAATTATGAACTTTCTTTAACATTTTTTTTATCAATTATATAACAATTATACTTTATATTAAATAAAGTAAATCACACATGTGCCATGTGTTCTGAAATGTAATTTTGATAACAGGTTGAATTTTCTTTGTTGTTTCATAAATGCACTGAGGCTAATTAATTTTACTACGCTCAGTGATGACTGTGATGCAGATAAGAATACTTGGTGATGGTTTTCTGACACGGTGCATAGAAACGACTGACATCAAATCGTTTAAACTGCCATACAATAACTGTGTTCCCATTGTTGCTACGGTTGGGCGTCATTTCATGTTTGATGATAATGAATGTGCCTGCTTTTTAAAGCATGACAAAAGAAATATAAAATGTAAAGGAAGTGTAAATTCCCTACTTTGCTTTATAATTAACTGTCAAAAGACATTAAAGACAAAGCGTTCCTCTTCTTTTATTGTAAGCTTTATATGAAGGAGTAAAAGCATGGTTTATATTACACACATCCTTTTTAAAATTATGCATTTTGTTCTTTTTTATAAAGAACCTTTATGTCCTATGCTTCCATTTTGTATTAACATAGTTCTATCTTAAAGATTTAAAGGAATAGTTCAACCAAAAATGAAAATTTGTTGAAAATCTACTCACCCTCAGGCCATCTAAGATGTAGATGAGTTTGTTTCTTCATCTAATCAGATTTGGAGAAATGTAGCACTACATCAAAACATTTTTTTTTTTCTTTTTTATTTGTTTTCCTCCTGGAAAATTCTTCCAAATGCTCAGTTCTTTCTCTAGTTTGCATTTCATAGCCACCATGTTGCTTTTTCTGTGTTCCTCAGAATCAATCACTACTATCTCTTATCATTTGCCAATTGTTTTTGCAACTCATCATGGCCTCCTGCTGGTCTGGAGACCTGGCCAAATGCCCCAATCTGTTCACTGATGTAATAATATCACGTTTTTCTGCCAGTAAACTAATACAGTCTGGTTTCCAATGTGTTTAAAAAAGCACAGGTGAGGAAAGTCTCTTAGCCTTAAGACATAACTTAAGATATAATAATCACATTGTTCAATGTGGAACTATAATATGATTTGTTCTGAGTCTTGTTAGCAGGTTTATTCTTGCGAAACGACAAACAGGAGCCATGCTGTCTCTGCCGGTGGGGAGCAGCTCGAGGTAACGTTTGCTTCCAGTTTGCTTCCAGGCCCAAAGGCAGCCCTGCAGATGTTTACCGTCAGATAACTATAAAGATTAAATAAAAAATAAAAAATAAATCATATGAATAATAATAAAATAACAGCAAAACCTGAGCCCCCCTACTGAATGAACTAGCTATGGGTTTGAGGGAACTTCAATTATTAACAGTTCTTCACACATTCTTTTTGTACTAGAGGAACAAGCAGTTTTATAGTGCTTATGCTTTCCTTCTTTTCTATCAAAACTCAGTGGTGAACCCACTAAACAGTTGCACCATGCTTGCACATATTTCAGCACAAAGACTTGCTATCTGTTTTTCACCAAACACTCAAACTTATGAAAGCACTTTTCTGCAAGATAATTTAAATAATAATAATAATAATTCTTGCAATTCCAAGCTTATATCTCACATTTCTGACTTTTTCTCTAGCAATTCTGAGAACTGAGAGATGTATTTTTTTCTTGCAATTCCAAGTTCACATCAGTTTATATCTCACAATTCTAACAGCTATTTTTTTTTTCACCACAGAACAAAGAATAACAATGGTAATTGTTACTTTTAAACTCAAAATTCCATCACATTACTTTTTAACTATATATATATATATATATATATATATATATATATATATATATATATATATATATATATATATATATATATATATAATTTTTTTTTTTTTTTTTTTACTATACTTTTAAACTATATTTTTAAAATGAATTGATGAATTGCATTTCATGACATACTGATTCATAAAATGTACAATGAATAAAATGTATTCATTTATTTTTAGGGGTAATGCATTTTGATGCATTTTGTTCATTAAAAGGTATTTTTGTTGTTTTCTTAAACTGAAAAGTATATTCACCATTATGTGCAGGTTATATATGTGCATAAATACAGTTTTGTTTAGAATTTTGTGTGCAAAAAATGACTTTACATTTCTATTTGATGAAAAGAAAAATGGATTTAATTTTTTCTGTGTACAAACTTCATAAAATAATAAACAGCATTTTTCATGAAATACATCAAATCACTTAATTCATTCGCTACAAACATTATTCTGGTTACACTTGGTTCCTCATATAAAACAATACAAAGAAGTGCTTGAAAATAACATTTCTTTGCATTCATATGGTCTTTTCAGTTCTTAAGTGTCAATTTTTCAAAATTTTGATTTATACATCATCTGAATAATTAAGATTTCCATTGATATATAGTTTGTTAGGATAGGACAATATTTGGCTGAGATAAAACTATTTGAATGTCTGGAACCAGAGGGTGCAAACAAATCAAAATATTGAACAAAACATCTTTAAAGTTGTCCAAATGAGTTCTTAGCAATGGATATTTCTAATCAAAAATTCAGTTTTTATATATCTAGGGTGGGGGATTTACTAAATATCTTCATTGAACATGGTCTTTATTTAATATCCTGATGATTTTTGGCATAAAAGAAAAATCAATCATTTAGACCCATACAATTCATTTTTGGCTATTGCTACAAATATAACCCAGTGACTTAAGACTGGTTTTGTGGTCCAGAGTCACATTTAGTGTACATATGTTATTGAAGGGCAGCTGTATGGGTGGGAGGACATGATAAAATGAAAGGTTGCTTTGAAAGTTTTTATTTTGAGCAGTAAAACAATACTGATGATTTCTACCATCCTCTGCCTTTAAATGCTTTCAATATACACTTGGTCAGGGCAAGTATCCATGCATATCCAATGCATGCACACATACTCAAAAACACGTAGGAAAAGCACACAAGAGAGATTTCATAGCTGATTGGGATGTAAAAGGCTTTTGGGTGATGTATTGATAATAACTCCTAGGGTGCCATTTGATGGATGCATTCATGCTGACATATTTCATGCATTTAAATCATATCTGCACTGTAACGATCCTTCAGGAATGACTCCCGGTGGTCCCATTTAGTCAGCCAATTTAAAGACCAGGGTGGAGAAGTTCCAGTTCAAGTGATAAATAATTATTCCACCCCATAGTCCAATAAAATCAGTATTGTATGATGCAGCCTGTGCAGGAGCAAGGAACCGTGCATGTTCTTCTCAAACCCAATTATAGCTGTTGTGTAGTTATGCGGCTAAAGAAAAATGAACCAGGTTGCTTATTTACATGCCAAAGAGGTTTATCACCATAGATTTTCTACAAAATATGACCTAAACATGGTCCTATGGGCCACCCAATTATTATACTCTTTACGGTTCACCCAGATTCGATGATGAGAGTTCGTCTAAAGAATAAACGCTTTAACGTGCAATCGTAAACTACATTTAAAAACATAATGTGCGGGGCCAACGCTGGCCCCGAGAGTGAAATACTGCTGACGCAAGTCCACCTCCCGCAACTGCTGACACATTCTCTGTGATGAGTGCGTCGGGCCGAGCAGCCGGTGTGACTGAATCACCACTTTTCTTCTTCGTGTATCTACATAGATCACAACCTTACAACCTCCTCTTACCAACACGCGTCCCCCAGCCCAAACAAACACGGCCCTGGGACACCAGCGCATCTGATTCAAGGACACTTTTATGCTGTGCATCAGCAGAGCTGCCGATGCCTGTTGTGAATTTGTATGAGGGTCTGATTCTGTTGCTGCTAGGGTCATGTTTATATACACAATGCATGTCGTACATTTACAGGATAAATGACTAGGCGGTGCACAACCTAGCGATGAAGATGCCGCTCCATTGCCCTTAAAGGAACCATATTCTACACCCATGTAACATTTTATTGCTCACTTATAATGGTCCCTTGCACTCTTCATTTAGATTTATATGACAATATTCCACACTCTCTCTCTGACTCTAACTTCAAAATCAACATTGTACTCATTCTGCTGTTCTGTACACTGTAAAAAATATTTTTGAAGTTTACCGGAATGTGTTTTACAAGAAAATGCTATTTCAGTCTTTGTACGGTGCATGGAACAAATTAGATTAAATTTCACTAAGAAATTGCTAGTAAATATATTTATTAAATGTGATATTTTAAAATAGTAAAACTGAAACCGATAACCTCTGTAGTGATTGGATGACCTCAGTTTGCTGGCAAAGGTGACGCTATTCTTTATCAAGTGAAAGAGCACAGAAAATGTGTTGATATATGAATATGGGAGGACATATGCTAATATATGCATGGATTTAATTAGCATAATTTCTATGACTTAGTTTTAATAAATGTTCTGCCCACCTCTATAAAAGGAAATACAAATCTAGTAACTCAGATGCTTGCTGTAAAGGCTGTTGCCAGGTCCTTACAGGAAGAGAAAGGCATCAAATGTGCTGGATCTTTAAATGGGAGGCGGCTTGATTTAGCTAATCATCCAACAAACCCACTACAGACTGCATTAGACATCAATGGGGCAGCTGGAAAAAGAAAACAGTGCCATCTATTGATCTGCTCTGGAAAACAGGCAGTTAAAAAGGTCTAGAAAACAAGATATAACAACGCTATGCTCTAATAAAGGATAGATGTGTGTGGGAAAGAAAGGTATTGCATGCATGTTTCAGATCACATTCAATTCCTAAATATTCTCTCAACGTCTGACAAGTATGTCAAATGCTAGGTGGGTGTAAAATTAGGGTCTAAAAATAGGGAAACTGATTTCAATACAAAAAAAGTCATGTGTATATGTCTGCCTCTTGATGATTGTAACATGCCTGGAAGCAGGTGTCATTATATACATAATAAAAAATACACACACAGACACACTACACTGGCAAGTTATGCATCCTATTTAGGAAGAAATGTGCATTAGATTCTTTCCCCTTGATCGGTTTTATTCATTTCTGGCTATATTCACACAGCAGCAGCAGTTGGTTGTTCAGTTTATATAGTATGCCCACACAAACCATCAACATATTTTAGAAATGATCATAATAATCACCTTTTTAAGATATTGTTAATTGCATGACTTTTCTCACTGTTGTTAAAGGTGATATTTTATATTGACTATTGTGACGATAGTAAAGAGACTCACAATACCATATTTTAATTACAATTTTTTTAAATCATATTTCATTATTAAATATATAATTGCATATAAGCTAACATATTGTCATATACTTTTCAATATATAGAAAGTACCAATTCCTTATGTATTATTCAATATATTGTTTGTATTGAATGTTGATATAAAAACAACAAAAACGCAGTTTACGCACTTCCCATAAAAATTTGGAAATAGCGTTTACCCACCTCTAAAGTGCGCTTATCCACCTCTAAATTGGGTTTACCCACCTCTAAATAGCCTACAGTTCCGAAGCCATTTTAAATTAGGCTTATGTCCTTTTATTTTCATTTTGTTCATTATTAGTTACATAGGTTGTTTGTTTTTAAACCTAAAGACGAAATCTTTCATATTGCGCTGCAACTGTCAGTGTTGACCAATTGCTTGCGGTCTTGCCAGTAGTAGTGGGAAGTTCGGATCATTTTACTGACTCTGAGTCTCGTTCAGCAAAATGAACTAATCTTTTCTCTTTCCGTCTCTATGGGACTGACGGGAAGAATAAAAGACTCGGGCCTCACCTGTCGATTCAGAACCCATATGTTGCATAATGCGCATGTGTGGTCAACACAAAATGAACGAATCACTACCTGAGACAACTCGGTATTTTTTAAGCGCCGTCAACACAGCAGCCCTCCTCCTGATGCCAGCAAACGACCTCGGCTACAAGCCCAAAGTGAGCTCAGAAAACAGTACTAAACTTCATGTTTTTGAGGTTAATTTGGTTCACGGTAGATTCATGCCACTGACTCAAGTCACCTCGTTATTTTGAATAGAAATCATCACTCATACAGAGCAGCCATTCATCTCATGTCCGGTTTATTTGTGTTCGTATACAATATCCACGATCCACTAGGGCTATATAGTCCAATGGTGCGCACATTTGGAGAAATAATAATTTTATGACATGTTTGTAAAATATTTTGTCATACAGAATAACATTTCTATTCATTTTGCACTGATTTATGCGATCTGAAGAGCTCAAACAGCTAACAGAGCTAGCGATTACTCTCCACTTATTGATTCGCGTCAGCTATGACATCAGTCCGATATCATAAGTTTGTAATGCTGTCAATCATCTCATGTGACAGGCACACGGACACGCCCCTGCAAGCCATCACCACAAGTGGACAAAGAGGCACTTGGGGTATTGTTGTGTTATTAATCTGGTTTTATTGTTTTTTTAGTTTTGCAAAATCATCTGTTAATGTCGGCAGCCATTACACTTGTGGAAACTACAGTGCAACTTATATTGTCTTTCTTCTGTTAGTTACAGAAACTGAGTTTTCTTTCAGTTAAAATAAGTGGCACCAGATTCATCCTTCTGTCGTTAATCGGCACCTGCTACACTAGCAACTGAACAAAACTGTAATCGTCAACTATTTTGATAATCGATTAGTCGGTCTGGGTCATTTTTTAAGACAAAAGTAAAAATTGTTTGATTCCAGCTTGTTAAATGTGAATATGTTCTAGTGTCTTCTCTCCTCTGTGACAATGAACTGAATATCTTTGAGTTGTGGACAAAACGAGACATTTGAGGACCATTACTAGGCTTTTGGGGAAACACTGATCCACATTTTTCTAACATTTTATAGACCAAACAACTAACCGATTAATTGAGAAAATATTCAACAGATTAATCAAATATGAAAATAATCCCAAATCCCTAATCATTATGTACAAGTTGAGTGCATTGGAACCCCTGGATATAAACCTCCCTCTCCATCACTGTTAAAAAAAATTGTTCTATCTGTTTTGTAGTTTAGTAAACTTTATAGATTTCAACCATATTATTCCTTCTTGAGGTTCTTTAACTAAAACTTAGAATAATGTATGATATATATATATATATATATATATATATATATATATATATATATATATATATATATATATATATATGTGTGTGTGTGTGTGTGTGTGTGTGTGTGTGTAAGGAGAGCAATTCACCAGTCATGCATAACAATGTATGAGAAGTGGTCTAGTATGCAGTATGTCTGCAGCAATAGAACAAACAACACTTTAAAACCACTTAAACATGAGGACCTTTAACTAACACTCTCTGTAACTAAAGCTACAATACTAGAAAGGCTTTTGATTAAAAAGAAGAAAAAAAAAACCCTGACAAATGCATAAAAATGTTAAATAAAATACATGCAAAGCACAATACAGTTGAAGTACATATGCAATTTCAACCTTAATTCAACTCATTATAATGTTCATTTGTTTGTGATATTGCTCTCTTCATGCTGCTGTGAATCTGACATAATACCTTTATGAGATTGTGGGGGTGCTCGCTTTAAATGAATATTGCATTTTCAGTTGATGAGTTTCTGTGATTATCTTTCAGCAATCCTTATAATCTTGTTGAACATTATACGATTTGAACAGTATTGTGAGATTTGAGAGTGATTGCTGCAATAAATGTTCTGAATTTGTTCTGAATTGTTATTGTTTTTCAAAAGGTCTTTGGTTTATCCTGTGGAAAGCAAATGTTGCACTGGGTTTAATGAAACTATTGCATTTCTGTTCTTCGTCTCCATAATCTTAGATAAAGCAGACCTGTGAGAACAGGGGAGATGCTGATCAGGAATTGAGATACTAAACCTCAGACAACCTGTGAAAGTCTCTCTCAGAGGAGTTTATATTTAATGACCTTTTTTGAAGTCAAGATGGGAATTTGACATTTCAATTTATGCCACCCTAATCAACAGCCAGCTCTCATTTGGCACTGAACTATCACAAATTCTAACATTTCGACTAATAAAATAATCTATTTGCAGGTTATGTGGAGTTGGTGGCCATAACTAACTATGGCAACATATGCATAATGCCTCTTCTAACCAACCTATTCTTAACCATAGGGCCGCGGCCCAAACGCCACCTGGAGAGCCGCAAAAAAAAACTTTACTTTTTTCACCTGTGGGCCGCAAGGGTTATTCGCTTTCAAAGTGATGCCAAAATGAAGGGGAGTCAGTGGAATGCTAACAGCAGGTGGGGGTCCGCTAGCCAATGGCGGCGCCCAGGGGTGCTTCAAAAAAAATATGAAACCCTGCCCCCCTGGTCCAAACCGCAAAGAAAATACAAAATAGAGGTGAAAAAAATCATGTGCATTTCAAAATAAACACCCTGTGCAGACTCCCAATCGTGTTTCACATTACTATATTCATGCAGCCTGAAATATATGACAAGAGGTTCACCCTTAAAGTTGAAAAACCTCACATTATTATATGACACCACAGATCCTTTTTCCAAGGACAATTAAAAAAGGAAGTGGTGTGGAGTTTAACGGCAGGAGTTGCATGACTGGAATAAACATAATTAAACCGGACAAAACATCAACATTTAGCTAACCATGTTAGATCACACAGAAATCAAGAAAAACAATGTTGGAGGCTGTAGTGTTGGACAGACAAATCATGTGGTCTCGCGAATCCTACCGCTGTGATCCGCCTGTACCGAGTCTATTTTTGCTGTGCTGCACGCGCTGAATTACGGCTGTTTCACACATACTCTGTCTGAAGTGCGTATGCATTGCATATTTTTTTACAAACCCATGTTAATGGATTCCAGCGTTCACATTGCTTGCGGCTGATGTCTGTCAGTGCTTTCCAGTCAGTGCGCCTATATTTTTTTCATTTGCACTTTATTTAAATTTTCATTTACATTTCATTTAATTTGAAAAATATTATTTTGAATTTATTTTAGCAAAACATTTTATTGTTTTGTATTTATTATATATATATATATATATATATATATATATATATATATATATATAGTAAGTAAAATCTGTCAAATCTTACAGATTTTTTTTTAATATGCCTGACTTAAGCCTTTTAATTTTGTTCTTGATGCAGATTAATTTGTTCCTTGAATTGTTGTGTGTTTGACATCTTGTTGTGTGTGCAGGTTTATATACACGTGAATAATAAACTGTTAAACTGCAAGTGGATTTCATTTAGTTATTGAATACAAATCAAACCAAGGCTGAGTTCAATAAACCAATACAGTGCTAATATTTGATTGGGCCCTGGGCCACTTTGTACTGTCAAATTTGGGCCCCGACATCAAAAAGGTTAAGAACCCCTTTTCTAACCAATATCTCTATAGAAAAGAAGATCCTAACTTAAATTTGTTCAGCTGCGATAATGGTAGTAATAATGGTGTTTAAACTTCAGGTATTCATATTCATATTCATAAAATAAAAATAATAAATAAATAAAAACTAATCCAACAATCCAAAACAATCCAAGGTTTTTATTTAGCACAGTTGCTAGATTAACCCTCTCAAATATTCCATCAATGTTTAATAGTAATGACTTTATGAATTTCTTCACTGATAAAATAGATAACTTCAGAAATACAATAGCGAATGTATTCTATAGCGTCTAATACTTCAGTTTCATCCATCGCACCCAAAGATAAACTGCAGTGCTTCACAACAACAGGAAGCCCTAAATAAATGTCTCACTGCATCTAAACCAACAACATGTTTATTAGATCCTGTACCCACTAAATTACTGAAAGAGTAGTTACCTGCAGCCGGAGAACTGCTTCTCAATATTAGTAACTTGTCGTTATCTTGAGGTCACATCCTAAAACATTTCAAGCTGGTGGTTATTAAGCCTCTTATTAAGAAACCACAACTAGATCCTAGTGAAATGGCAAATTATAGGCCTATTTATCTTCCATTTATGACTAAAAACATTTTAAATGTTGTATCTGCTTAATTGTGCTCCTTCCAGCAAAATAAATTATGTGTATGAAGATTTTCAGGGTTTCAAGAATGTCAGGTTTCAGGCCCCACAATAGCACAGAAACTGCACTTGTTCAAATTACAAATGACTTGCTTCTTGTGTCAGATCAAGGCTGCATCTCATTGCTAATTTTACTTGATCTTAGTGCTGCATTCGACACCATAGATCATGACATACTCATAGATCGATTACAAAACTATACAGGTATTCAAGGGCAGGCTCTAAGATGGTTTATATCCTACCTGTCCGATCACTACCATTTTGTTTATTCAAATGGGGAGTCATCTCATTTATCACCAGTAAAATATGGAGTGCCACAAGGATCTGTCCTAGGTCCTCTGCTCTTTTTAATATACGGTACATGTTGCCCCTTGGTAATACTATTAGAAAATACAGGATTAGTTTCCACTGTTATGCTAATGATACTCAACTATTTATCTCAACAAGACCAGCTGAAACTTCTAAATTACCTAAGCTAACAGAGTGTATTAAAAATGTAAAAGATTGGATGACCAATAATTTTCTCCTATTAAATTTGGATAAGACAGAGATATTACTTATTAAACCAAAAACAGTACACAGAATCTTGTAGACTACAGTTTGCAACTAGATGGATGTACTGTTACTTCATTTACAGTCAAAAATCTGGGTGTTATATTAGACAGCAACTTGTCTTTTGAAAAACATATTTCCCATGTTACAAAATCAGCATTCTTCCATCTTAGAAACATCGCCAAGCTATGAAATATGTTACCTGTTTCTGATGAAGAAAAGCTAGTTCATGCATTCATGACCTCTAGACTGGACTATTGTAATGCACTTCTAGGTAGTTGTCCTTCATCTTCAATAAACAAGCTACAGGTAGTCCAATATGCAACGGCTAGAGTTCTTACCAGGTCAAGAAAATATGATCATATTACCCCAGTTTTACAGTCTCTGAACTGGCTACCTATTAAGTTCCGTATCAGAGTTTTATTACTTACCAATAAGGTGTGACGTTCGGGACCCAGTGAAACACAGGGAAAGAGAGATCCAATTGCAGTATAGTTTATTTAGGGTAATCCAAATCGTAATCCAAACAAGCCGGGGTCAAAACCAGAATACAGTCCAAATAAACAAACAAAGAAGGAACAGGAAGGGAACAGGAACGGAAACAGGAACAGGAACTCGGAATGCGAGGAACTCGCATTTGGCTCCCAAACTTTGGAATAGCCTTCCTGATAATGTTTGGGGTTCGGACACACTCTGTCTATTTAAATCTAGATTAAAAACACATCTCTTTCGGCAAGCATTCAAATAATGCATCTCATAATTTGTGACTGCAGTTGTATCTGACCAAATGCAAATTATTATTCTTTAACTTGGGTTAAACTACTTACTTGGTTGGAACAGCAGCTATGCTAATTATGTCTCTATTTGTTTCTATGTTTTCCCATGCGATTTACATCCCGTGGTAACTAGGATTTACACAAGCTCCAGTCTGGATCCAGAAAACCTGTGAAAAGATTATGCCACCCCCTCAGAAGAACCCAGATGATGCTAACCCTGAAACAACATACAGAACTGACAAATATTGCTACAAGTGTGACTGCATCATATAATAATTGTTGTTATAGTGTTCATCATCTGGTTGAGTACATCTTCTATACATTTTTCTGAACATTTCTGTCATATGGACATAAACTGACAGTCACCACTGATGAGCTACTATTAAATATTGTAGAAACTTAATTTTCTGTAATGTTGCTTTGCAATGATTTGTATCGTAAAAAGCGATATACAAATAAACTTGAATTGAATTGAAAAAAAAAATGCTTGTTTTAGGTAAGCGTATTGAAATAAAGCAAAACAATTCTTAATCATATCTTAAACATGTCATAACTTAATTTCATTTTGGGTTAATGTTGCTTGGACATAAATGAGTGTTGGCAATACACAACCACCCTATAATTAATTTTTATCCCTGTAAGTAAAAAGCAGTGTCTCCCAACTACCATATGATGTCATATTAGACACAGGCCTCGCCCACAAAAGATGACAGACACTGCCGTTTATACATATAGAAATTCCCTGTGAGTTGAACACAGTCCATTACTGTACTGACGATAAGGTCTCTCAAGTGTTTTAGGTGTTCTGTAGCTGGATGTATAAATCCACATAGCTTTCTCCATTTACTCCCGAAATCTGAACCAGTGAAGATGAGACGGATTTATTTTGTTTTTGAAGAAAATGCTCCCTGAACTCTAGCGAAATTTGTTTATGTCTGCGCAAATCATTTACACCAGACTGCTTTGTGAATAAGGGTCAGTGTAAAGTTGTTTTTGCACAAAAGTTTCTCCCGAAGGATGGAGCAGTGCCAACTGTTTGTGATCCAGCTACAACTCCAGAAGATGTAAGTATCCAAATTATCTTTCTGAAAAGACCTTCTTGGCTTTCTGTAAGGCTAATGTTGCTAAAGCTACTACTGTCTGTCTGTTTTCACTGATGCTGCCTTCACGTGCTACCAGAATGATCGTGAATAGGAAAGTGGGAGTTAAAATTGCATATGAAATCAATATGAAGTCAAACGCTGGAATTAGTTGAGCTCATAATCACAAGACGGGCTTATAAAGTTTGTAATAGCATTTGATGGCACGATAAGTTATTTTTTATCGCACCATACTCCTGCCTGTGTAATTCATAAAGTGCACTTTTTATGTGCGATTTCTGACTTTTAAACCAAGTGCGTTTTCTGTAAAGATAACAGGATTGTACTAATAGTGGAGTGTTTATTCCCAAAGGCTAGCACCGGTATTGCCGGTCTTCGCCAGGGCACCAGCTCTTTTGCATTTAAAGGGGAAGACACAAAAATTATGAATTTTTACTCATACCCTAAAAGTGGCAATATTAACAACCTATAAAAAAAAAATATCTGTAATGTATTTTGAGTTAAAACTTTACATGCACACTCTGGGAACATTATAGACTTATTTTACATCTTGTAAAAAAAGGGGAATAATGGCCTTTAAATTGGCCAATATTTGGAATATATGTGCAGAAATCCAGATCCAAACTAGATACACTGGATATACAGTAAAACTAGAATACATCTGATTATATAAAGGCTTTAAAATGAATTGAAATATCCTCAATTTAATTAAGTTTTAAGTCTCTCTGATAGGTAAGTTTTGTCAATGGTTAAACACCATTTAAAACCTGTTTCTGTATATATATATATATATATATATATATATATATATATATATATATGAAGAGTTCAGATGCAAAAGCTTTTAAATGCCATTTGAAATTTTCATCTAAAATTAGGATTTTTATCAGGCTCCTTTATTTATGTGCAGTTATTTCAATTTAATAGCCAGAAAAAGGACCTTCACATTGCAATTAAAGTAAAATGACTCAACCTAAGCATAGGAGCTTGATAAAAGTCCTAATTTTAGATGAAAATTTCAGATGGCACTTTATTAAAACAAGGCATTCAGCACATGCCTTTATCCAGAACAATTTATAAAACGAATATGTCTGCAATGCTGAATACGGTTAAACATTTGACCATACACATAATAACGAGAGAGAATCTCCTTTAGGGTAGTGTGACATTTTTCAAATGACTACAAACCCGTTCTGTGGATTCTTCAAAGCCGTGTTGGCAGAACTAAAGGTTGTCAAGGTTGAAAGAGAAAGAAAAATCTGTTCTGTTGGAGCGTGTGGTAGTTCAGCCTATCATGGAGGAATATTGATTGGATCAGTCAGTGTGGATGGGATGGAGATGAAGCAACAACATTGGGCTTCTGCTGAGGGGATTCTGAAGGATGAGTCAAAAGCACCACAGGAGGATGAGCAAAGTGGCGGCACCACTGGACCTGCCAGTGGGAAACGAAAAGCACCTCTTGCTTCTGTCCAACAGCGGAAAAAAGAAAAGGGGGGTAAAGAATGAGAGGAAAAGAGAGAAGAATAAAGAAAGACAGCAAATGTTGCACACTCTAGTGCACACTCTAGTGAGCTGCCTATAGGTTGGATCCTGACAAAAATGGGAAATATTAAGTGTTGTCATTAATGAACAATTAAATAAGTGATTAGCTAATCATTATACATAGTGCATTCAGAAAGTATTCAGACCTCTGTCACATTTTTTCAAATTTGTTATGTTGCAGCCTGATATAACAATTGTTTATTCAAAAATGGGAGGCACCGACTTCAAGTGTTGTTGGGATTAAATGTGGATTAAAATGTGAGTGTCCAATAGACTTCCGTTCAAATTATGCATTTTATGTGGCAAAATAGTTTGCTGTTTGGAATGACCTTCACATCAGGAACTTGTGGATGATAGCTTTAAATATTACTTTAGTATGTAGTTCACTGGGTTTCGTAACAGCGCTAATGTTTGTATGTGAGATCGGTTGCTAGTGCAGATTAAAAATAAAAAAGCAATTACACAGGCTGAGAACAACAATGAACCACAAGCCTACAGCAAAGACTATTACAGCTTTTGTGTTCAGTACCATCTTCATTAGAACCACCCTGCTGAGCCGTGATGTTTGCTTTCACTAGGGCCAAAAGACTGGAAAAGTACCCTTCTGTATCTAATCTACAGACCTTGAAAAGCTCCACGAATTTGTTAAACAGCAATAAAGAGAAGGAAAGGATTTTGTCGTTAGGGAAAAGTGAAAGCGATGTCGTTCCCCATGTTCAAGGCACCACTGAGAGAAAGTATACATCTCATTACACGATTCAGAGGGGATTATTTGTGCTACTATAAACTGGTCACCAAGGAAACCATACTGAAGATGCTCGAGTGGAAAATGGTGCACTGATTTATGCCTGTTGCCTTTTAAACCTGAGCCAAGAAAAAAAATAATATGCCCGGTAATTAAAATAACAATACGATACTAGTTGCTCAGATGACTCTTGAACTGCAAAAAGTACTCAAATAGCATAAGTTAATAAGTTAAAATTATTTTTAGACTAAATATAAAATACTGTAGTTAACATTAAACTGGCTATACTGTATACAGGCATATATAATGATGAAAATGTATTTCAAAGTGCAGCTTGTAAAAGATATGAACCATAAACCATCTGTGACATATTTTCCTAGAAACAACCATCACTCATTTTGGCGTAAACCACTTTAAAATTCCGTGCTGTTGAGCCTGAAAAAAAGAAAAAAAAAAAAGAAAAAAAAAACCTTTTAGGAGATTATATTTGACTGATATCGTTTTATGTGAAGTCATTATCACCCTCGTTACCACGCATTAGGTGTCTCTCTAAAGAGATTAAAATAAAGAGTATTAGGGTTTAAGCCTCACATGAAATGCACCAGTTGATAGATGGTAATCTGAGAGAATACATTCAAATCTGTTAGACCAAATCAAATCCAGAAAGCTAAGTTAAACTAGGCCTCTCGTCCTCGTTCAGAAATTTGTCATTTGCATTTAGGACACGTTAGACGAATATTAAATGTCAAAAGGTCAGTCCACAGAATGATGTTACGATGACCCTATTTCTACAACTATTAATATTGCAGCTCATCTCTTATCTAGGAGAAGTATTACATTATGCAATGAAATTTCTTTGTATATTTATATATTAAATGATTTAATGTATATTGAAAATATACAGAAAATATATGAATACATTAAAAAGGAATTGCTGCATTTATATATAGGAAAATAAATGACAATTTATAGTGTGTCAATGTAAGTAATTGTATGTAGCATGCATAATACATAGATGTCTTTATAAATATATTAGAACACATATCAAATTAAAAATTAAATAAAAAATGTATGCATTTAGCAGACGCTTTTATCCAAAGCGACTTACAGTGCATTTAGGCTATCAATTTTTACATATCATGTGTTCCCATGTGTTCATGTGTTGAAATTTGAATATGAAATATGAACTAAATACATTATTTAGTTGCTTATTAGCATACATTTTAATAGTATTTTGGCTGTGCATTAGTACTTATAAAGTATATACTGTATTAATGCCTTATTCTGCATGACCATATTTTGCATGACGATTTCTTGACCCCATACCTAAATTTAATAACTAATAAGCAGCAAATAGGAGTTTATTGAGGGAAAAACTCTCAATAGTTAATAGTGAATATGTGTTCCCTAATCTAAAGTATTAACATAAAGTTTGATTATGTGTTCAGCATTTTGTATATCCATGCATCAACTCATGAAAGAGATATGTTTTCATTCAGTATTTTAATAAAACTGTTTATATTAAAACACTCACACACAGTGTTTTAATATAAACAGTTTGTGTGTGTGTGTGTGTGTGTATGTGTGTGTGTGTGTTTTAATATAAACAGCTTTATATTAAATATATATATTCCCAATTGGACATTCACATTAAATTCTCCTTTATTTCCCAATACTTTTTACATTACATACATGGAACATGTCATCAGTTTAACATGTGACCTGCTTTGACTGACACTGCGTTGGCCACACTTTGACTAAGGCAGATATTGTTGCTGATAATTGATGACACATTAGATGGAATTAAATATCATTGGGGGGGGGGGGGGGTAGAAAGAAAAATAAATAAACAGATGAATAAAACATAATAAATATTAGAAGTTAAATAAAAAATCTGAAACAGAAAAAAAATATGAATATTATATAAAGAATATATAAAAAAAGTAAATGGGATTTACTCAGTACGTGGCTTTTTGAAAAGTCTTTTAAACTGTATGACTAATTTATCATGTTTTCATCCAATGTTCTATACTGGTCTTCCACTGACCATCATATAAATGCTCTTGAAGTCCATAAGACCGCAGGGTTTCCTTTTAATGTTTTACGGTTCAGATTACAAGCACTTCAATTAGGAGAGTGAGTGGGATTGTTTCGTGTTAGCTAGCTAGCTTGCTCGCTGAGTGAATCAATCAGTAGTCTTTAATGCTGTGTGAGAAATGCAGTATGCTAATTGTGGCATTAAAATGTTTAGTAGTGTTGACAAGAATTAACTGCATCTTATAAATACCGCCATTACATATTAATTCAAATACAGCTGCTGAGGGAATGACAGTAATTATGGCACCTGCAGAACCCTATTTATAACCTCTATTTTTATCATGTTCTAAACCCAGAAATGTGAAAAAAGGTATTTTGATCCCCACTTGTGAGTCTGAACCCACAACCTTACAGTTACCACGACAGATCTCTAAAAACTAGCTTACACTACTTCAGGTTAAATAATGAATCATTTAAAACATAAATAATAGGGATGTCAATGTATCACATATATATTGCATTGGTTATGAGAAATGTAAAAAAGAATAGGAATAAACATAAACGACACAAAATAAAGTGGAAAAAAAACCACTGGCCAAAAAACGATTATACACACATCAGTGAAATAACCTTTTTGCGAATGGCTTAATGATATTGTGTCTAATTTGAAGCTAATTAAGTTTTAACAATGTGATTTACAGGCTTTCGTGCACTAGTTGTTTTCATCCTCTGCCATGCAACGCTGAGCAGATGAATATTCACAGAGCAGCCATTCCACGGCTCGCTCCTTCAGCGGTGGCAAAACTGTTCATTGATTTCTAAGAGCCACAGTAAATGACCTGTAGCCCATCTCTGGAATTGCACCGATTGTAAATTGAGGGCCATAAAGAAGGTGTCGCTTGTTTTCCATGGAATGTGGAATGGTAGAAGACTGAATTTATCTATGATGAGGGTCGTTCTGGAACTCTGTAATTAGGGAGGTACATTTCAGGTTGAGCTAACAGAGTTAATTGTACCGGCTAACCAACATGTACTTTATGCTGTTGAAAAGAAGATTTCCTCACATTTTAGATATTAATCTTCTTGTTCTTTCTTGTTTTACTTTGTATTGTACATTTAAGAGATTTTGGGTGTTATGCTGCCACACTGGTAAGAAGATCCATCAAAAAATACTCAAGATCAGCATTAAACTCTGTTCAGACTGGTTTCTTAGCAAGATTATAGTAACATTAGTATACTTTTTCTCTAATAATAAAGTATAACTATGAGTCCACATGTACATGTCTACAAGTATTCTTCATTTGTACATTTAATTAATTATAAATGTGACCCTGGGCCACAAAACCAGTAATAAGGGTAAATTTATTTTGGTGGGTATAGGATAATATTTGGCCGAGATACAACTATTAGAAAGTCTGCAATCTGAGGGTGCAAAAAAAATCTAAATACTGAGAAAAGCAAGTTTTTAGCAATGCATATTGCTAATCAAAAATTATGTTTTTAGGATATTTATTGTAGGAAATTGACAATATATCTTCATGGAACATCCTAATAATTTTTGGCATAAATGAAAAATCGATAATTTTGACCCATACAATGTTTGTTTTTTTGTTTGGTTGCTTTTTTGCCTATTGCTAGAAATATACCCCAAATATACTGGTTTTGTGGTCCAAGCTCTCAAATGAGGTCATTTAATATAATTTTTATTATATTAAAATAAAGTGTTATATATATATTGGTGGGTCTCGAACATCTGTATGCCAAAGTGAGGCTCCCAGTGTCAACTCAACTGCATCCTCAAGATGCACAGCTCATGAGTCACTGCTGAGCATTTCAGAACAAATACACATGCTCTGCAATTTCTTACAGAGGCACCCGGCAACAGACAGAGTAAGCTCTCCCACAAAACACTGACTCAACTAAGACAACACGGCTTATGGGACATAATAGGTCCTGGACCAACACTTGAAATACTTTCTTCCAGACATCCTCATCCAGATTATAGGAAGTACATTTGCCTTTTTAAAATCAAAGATTTTGAAATCAAATTTATGTCAGATGTGGATTAATGTGGATTAGAAAAACCAAGATCATCTTTCTATAAATAAATCAGATGTCACTGAAGATCAGGTGTGGTGCTGATGTGGTGCTCAAAGGATGCAAATCTGTTTACCTCTGCTAGTCAGTTCACTGATGCCAAAGAGTAAAAAAAAATTCTGAATTTTACTGGATTATATAACAAAATATTAAAAGAAAATATGCTACAACTTTATTAAATTATACTTTTTGAGATATCTGGCCAATTATTTTTTTTTATCCGCTGGTAATTTGAAGTGGATTCAGGTTCACACAGGTGTCCTAGTCTAGAGTAACTACAGGTGCACATTTGAAAGTGTAATTGACTATGGACATGTTGCTCTAACGTTTGGCAACCAGAGAGTGTTCAAATGCTTCTTTTTGTCAAATGTTTTTGCATAAAAATGCCTGCTTGTACTTTATTTCTTTCAAATTGGGATGAAATTATTTCATTTTATTTTTTGGCCTTGTAATGTTCATGAATAAAAGTGGTAATACTTTCTAAAAGTGCTATTAAAAATAATTTATAGAAGTGCATGATCATATATTAACTCAGTGAATAATAACATTGCAGCACCCACACGTGAAATCCAATCAACAAATAGCACCAATTTCTTTTTTCTTTTTTGATAATCCATTATACTCAGATATACCTCACAATATAGAAGAAATATCTGTTGCTACATCCTTTTCATCATGACTTCGGCCTAAATGCCAGCATATTTTGTTCTAAAACATTCCAACATTCTTGACTAGATTCTTTTAGCACCAGGAATGTGACCAGAAAGATTCAAAGAAAAAATAAAACTCATTTCATTTCGCAGGAAGCTCCTCTGAAGCGGACTTTCGCTCACATACTGCAAATACAATTGACACAGAGAGTTTGAAGCAACCTGCCTCTATTGTTACACCAAACAGAGAAACTTTTCCTTTGAGTTGAGTTATTTATTACTCGTATGCCTGTATGGAACCCTCGCGCCTCTCGTTCAGTGTAAAATCCATCATTCTACACGGAGAGAGTAATTGGATTTCAGATCTGATTAGCTGTTCACAATAGATCTCCATACCTATGCCAGCAGCAGAAGATGTATTGAGCTTGCAAAGGCACAGCAGAATGGAAAGGCTCCTTCCCTGACAGGCACTGACATACAGTCAATTACTTTATGAGAAATGCTTGAGGTGGCACTTCCTGTAGGAAGAGTGACTGGAGGGTTAATTCTCAGAGGATCTGGCGCTCCTCGCTTCTAAAAGGTGACGGCCGTAATAGCAGAGGAAAGGAAGAGGACCTTTTTTCAGCTTGCCAGGTTTAAAAAATCACAGCATTTTTCATCGTTCCCACATGCTTGGGCTTGGCGTGCCTGGGAGATGTTGTCCGCTTTAATGTATCTGTGTGTCTGTAGCTGTCACGTCGCTAGGAGCCATGGGAGTGTGTGTTTGCGGACGCTCTCGGCAGAGTTATTTTCACACTCTGCTGGAGTGGCAGTTTGACAATGATGACACAACAGCCATCAATCCAATCCTCTTCCTTTTTAAGCACCAATCCGCCCCGACCGCGCAAGCTCTCTGGCCGAACTTCACAACCTTTCCCCAGTGTTACAGAACGAGGTACAGGAAGTCCAGAGAAAGAGTCAAGGGCTTCGCATTAATAGGATTACCAAATTTGTATTGCCGTAAATCCCTTATCTCGGCTACCCACATGTGATTGCTTTTTTATGCGCCTGTTTACACCCTGACGGTCACAAGCTGCATTATTCTAATTCACATCATTACCTGCTAATCTCTGCTCTCCCCCCTGTTGGCACTGGAACAACAGACCCTGCCAATGTGCAAGAGCCCATTAAACGCACCTCTTGGGTTTACACAATAGCTGCAGGTTACAGACAGTAAAAAGGGCTGTATCTCTTTCTCTCAACTCTGATGTACTCATGTTGGACTGTTTTTTTTCATAGCTTGCATTCATTAAAAGGGAGTTATTGTGGGTGAAAATTGTATAAAAAATAGTAAATAATGTAGGAAATTAGGATCTGTTTACACATTTTAAATATTTGAATTCTGTAAAATGCATTAATTGGTAAAACATTTTTTATCTGATCTTCATCTATGTCAAAAGTATAAACTCACACAATCGGCCTCATTTATAAAGTGTGTACACACAGATTTGATCTTAGAGTGTGTGTGCGTTAAATCCACACCAACGTTCATATTTAAAAAAAAAAAAAAAAAAAAAAACTGTCCTGATGTGGAAATCAACCAATTAATGGACTCATGAACAGCTGCCACTAAATGAATGAATGAATGAATGATAATGATAATGCAGTGAATGAAAATTATGTAAAATTCAGTTAATTTTTCCTTTGGACTGTGAAGGTTTCATGAGATGGGTTCAATAGAGCCAGGAAAGATTATAATCTTTGCTGTTATCTTAATCAATATTACCTAAATGTTTGTCTATGCCTTCCATTTTAATAAAGAGGAAATTTTATGACCAAATAAAGCAGAAAACCTACAAATTCCAAAGTGGCTTTTTTTGCCACTGTATAATAAGAAGCAGATCTATACCTTGCAAAAATCTTGAGAAGTATGATATTAGAAGCAAAATATACTATCATTGGATTCTTCATATAAGCAATACCTGTTTTAAATTGGTTGTGATTTCTAATCATTCTAGTTGGCACAATGTGTTTCATGTATGAAAATGTACAAATTAAATCCTACAAATTCTCCAATACTTCACCAAAACGTAGAAAGTTTCAAATTGCCATGAGTGTGAGTTGGCAAAATTTAACTTCAAGAATATGTCAGTTGAAAGTTGAATTAGTTGTTTAAGTATTATAATAAAACCAATTAGTTTTAATAATAAGATGGTAGCACTTTAATTCCTTATCATTAATCAGTGCATTCGGTATCATAAAGTAATAGGTATCAGGAATGTTACAGCATTTGTTAATCGATATTTTATGAATATAGTTTTAAATTGCACTGTTCATTTACAAATTCACTTAACAAAGATTAGTATAGGAAGATTTCACATTAACCAAGATTAATAAATGCTATAAAAGTATCATTCATTGTTATTTTCATGTTAATGTATGGAACACCGTTTTAGTGTTACTGGAATAGACTGAAATGTTTATCGGTTGTATATCAAGTTGTTTCAAAGTATTGCATTTGAAGGTGCAAAACATTCCAGTGTGCCAAAATTGTTAAAAATAAACTAAAATCATAATTTGTGCCTGTAGTAAGCCGTGAAATCTGTTTAATGAATATTCATTAGTGCTACAGTGAGTTATGAAGACCGAGTCCAGTAAAGGCGCAGCAGGTTCTGCCCACCTGCTTCTCAGCAACCTGCTTTACAAAATTCATTAAGACATGAGATTCAAATGAATTTACTTTTCCTTAATGTTTTGGGAACATGCAGCAGCTGTATTATTTGATGGCCTGGTTAAAAACAATACACCATAATCCAATCTAGCAGTGGCTGGTGGGGAGCTCATAAGAGGTCTCAGATGTGCTCAGAGGCAGAGTTGTAAATCTCTCCAGGCTGAGCCAATGACCTCTGGTTTCATCAGGGCTAAAGCAGAGGTGTAATCCTCGGCCCACAGAGACGGCCCCTGCATTGTTGTTTAATTAATATGTGTGAATGGTGTGCAGGTACGGAAGCTGTGGGGCGGCAGATAAGGGCGGAGAAACTGAGTCCCGCGAGGAGCACCAACAATAGAGCCATGTTTACCTACAATCACTGCAGGCTCACGGCATACAGACACAGCACAGGTGCCGCGCGCCCGAAAAGGTCCAGTGCTGATGAATTAAAAGAGAGAGATATGAGAGGGAGAGTGGGAGAGTGGGAGGGAAAACAAAGAGAGCGGTTTGAAGGAGGCAATCCTCAGAAAACAGCAGTGATATCAGGAGAGTACAGTAATATTTGTCAAACCCTCAGCCAGAGTCAAAGGAAGCAAATAGGCTTAGTGTAACACTTCTCCACATGCAAGTCTCTGTAGTTGTGATGGATGTTATTAAAACTAATAAATACAGTCACTTCATTTAACTTTTAAATGAAAAAGCACCCCAGTGAGACAATTCATGGAGGATATTTATCTTTAAGAGACTCAGAGATTAACAAAAATATATCCATCAAATAATTAATTTATGTAATTCATTTGAAATTATCACTGCAGTGCTTAAGAACAGAGATGCCCAAACCAGGATCAACAGTTCAAATTTGGCCATGATGACTTTTGGTTTAGGGTATACATTTTTTTTCGAATAAATCCATATATATATATATATGTATCTATATCTATCTATATATATATATCCTACTGATCCCAAACTTTTGAATGGCAGGATATATATATATATATATATACATACATATATATATATATATATATATATATATATATATATATATATATATATATATATATATATATATATATATATATATATATACTGCCATTCAAAAGTTTGGGATCAGTAGGATTTTTTATGTTTTAAAAAAAGTCTCTCCTGCTTTCTGATTTATTATCAATGTTGAAAACAGTTGGGCTGCTTCACTTTCCTTATTTTTCTTTTTTTATGAATAAAAAGTAAAGAAAAAACAGCATTTATTCAAAGATATAAGTAAAGGCTTATAAAGGTATAATTATGTAAAGGCATTGAGGCATATATTCTTTTATAATTTCAAAATGTTTTTGTTATTCTTATAAATAAAACTATTTAAAAAAAAAAAAATGTAAAAGTTCATTTGACAAAAAAAAAAAATATATATATATATATATATATGTATATATATATATATATATATATATATATATATATATATATATATATATATATATATATATATATATATATATATGTATATATATATATATATATATATATATATATATGGGCTTGTTTGTTTGTTTAAGGCATAGAATATATGATCAAATGAAAAGAAAGAAAAAAACTGAGTTCCCTAAAAATTAAAGGTTTATCATTGATAATTTGGTTAAAGATGCACTATGGGTGTTTTTTTTAAAGGAAATCTTATGGAACAAGTACATAAAATAAAATAGGCCCACAACTAAAAACACCTGTTTGTATAGCTTGCAGTTTTATATTTCAAACCACAGATGGCCACAGAGAGACCAAAGTTACATATAAAATAGTAAAGGATCGAGTTTTTGTTTTTATTTTTTATTTTGTTGGAACAATGTACAAAGGTTGTGCATATGCAGTTCAAATGCATGCAATGTTATTAAAACCTCCACGTGCTTTTGTCTTGTTTGGCTGTGTTGTATAACTCCGAAGTCCTCATCAGAATGGAGGAAACCAGCAGCAGTGGCATATCAGGTCACTGCTCTCAGAACATCTCAGCCAGCCACTGAGCACTAATTTGATTTCTGTGGTGAGAAATTAATAAACATGTTGAAGGGTACATTAAATGTCAATTATAAGCAAATTAAGAAGTGCAGACTGGCAGAGATGCAGGCTCGAGTCGAGGACAGAATGCCAGCGTCGGGCAGGGCGTTGTGTAATTTGTACCTTCAGTAATGACTTGGAAACCTACATGATAAAAAGTGTTCCAGAGAATTTGATGAGCAAAGCTACAAGCCTCATTGTTTTTTTCCTGTCAAAGTGTCTCCTGAATATAATGGCAGGTGCCACAGGTTTTGAGCTATGATTACCGGCATGTTGTCTGGTACTAGAGCCAACTGGCTGAACATTTTTGCAGTTTTTCCCATAGACAGACAGGAATTTTGTCATTAGCCATGTATCCTTTCACACATTTCATGCTATATTGTAGGATTCTGCATAAAAATTGCTGAATGAAACTACTAAGCTACAAGAAAAAAATGTAAACACTTTCACACAAACTATGAGAAAACATTTATTTGATAAGTGAACTATTTACTAAATAAATCTGTAAATATGCATCAAAAAAGTGATGTGACTAAATGATATGCATCGGAATAATTAATAGCTACCAGTACCTATGTCCAAAAATGTGTGTGTGTGTGTCTATATATACAGCATATATAACAGTATATAATAGGAAAAGAACTATAAAAACTATAAAAATGCACTTAGAATATAAATATATGTATACAGAATGAAGATAACTAAAATATTTATATTGTAAAAAAAAATATTTTATTGTTTAGATGCATATAGTACATTTCAGTTTACACTGTAAAAAAAGTGTGTGTGTATATATATATATATATATATATATATATATATATATATATATATATATATATATATATATATATATATATATATATATATATAGTCATTCCAGTTGTGTGTGTAATAATTTGTGAATTGTACAAGCAAAAAGTAAATCCTACACTTGTTTTAATACATCTTAACTTATAAATTTGTATGCATACACATATAGAAATCTACAAATACCTACAAATGAGATCAGGTTAATTAATTATGTCCTTGGTTACAGAGTGCTGATTTTGCATTAATGTAGATATTGCTTCATTATTCATAGACATGATCTGAATAAGAGGTCTAGTTTGATATACAGGAGTCAAGATCACTGGCATTTAAATTCAGACCTAAAAAGAGACAAAATAGATGCATTAAACTCAACAACAAGCAGCTTGAGATGTCACTACACACAACAGTCAGCAACAACGTCAGCGTTTTAAACAGTTCAGTTATTTCACATATTTCTTATTCCATTAAACAGATTTGTGCTGCTTTTTCCAGTACCAAAAAGAGAATACCTTAAATGCAAGCATGTTAAAACAGCAACCGCTGAGATGCCATTAAATATTTATCAAGAAAAGCCAGAGAGAGTGACTGTTAAAATCCTGTGGATTTTGGTCTGGATGTCAGAAAAGCACTGCACAACGTTCTAGATGTTATAAAAAATACTTTCTATTTAACATTTTCCTTTATTCACAGAGAAGAGGCCATTAGAACAGAAGGCATTCTGGGTACTTTTATCATTATTTCATATGAAGTGCCGCTTTTCATCTGTGGCTCCATCTATCACTGTGTTAAGAAGGAAGAGGAGGTTTCTTAAGAGGGTTCTGTAGAGTTCAGACTTTATTTGAATCTAATCTACCGAAACATGAGAGACAAGTTACAACCTACAGTCACAACAATCATTTGTCACGGCTTTCCACCCAAACATCTTGATTTGAACTGAATCTAGCACTCCACCAATGTCCACAACTCTTAGTTTAGACATACGTAAGGAGAGATACAGTAGTTGTCGGTTTCAGGATATGTTAACATATTTCACCTTAACGTACAAGATCCATGTCACTGTCACACATAAACATTTTGACACCACTTTGTCTCGCTCTACAGATGTAGCAACACCCTCACATGGATTCACACACACTTTCATTTGTGTAGTAAGGGACAAGACACGCTCAAAGCACTTCTCTTTCTTTGCATTTAATCAGCAAACAAGAACTAGATTAGCCATCTCTGGGTTGGTTACCCTCTCAATGAGACATTCTGCCTGCAGAAACCTGTAAATATCTCCGAGCTGCCTTACTAAGCAGGTTTTCCACCTCTCGCTCGCTCTCTCTGTTCGCCTTCCTGTTTAATGGGCTCCATTACTCCCCTGAGGCTCAATTTCACCCTTTGAGACTTCATCGGGTTCTTTGATTAGAGAAGGGATGGTAAGACCTTCACTGAGACCATTAAATTTGACACAGTTTGGATCCCTCTCGAGTCTGAGTGAATCAGGGTGTGATGGGCGTTCTCAGGGCGCAACCTGCTGGTCCTGAACTTTCTTTTCTACTAAATAATAGAAGAAGAGAACCATCATCTAGTGAGCACAAGGATACAATGACATTTCTTATGAACATTTCCAAACCATTACAGCACTTTGAACTTTATGAAAATCTCCATGAGCAAAACCTATGAAAGAAAATAGTACATTATTATTATTATTATTTATTTTTTATTTTTGTTATTATTATTATTATTATTATTATTATTATTATTATTATTATTATTTACATACTTTATATTGTGATAAAAATAAAATAACATATCCACAGTTTTAAATTTTATGTAAATTTGAGCTTTGTAAAACGTTTCATGTTCAAATCTGATATCCAAATAAAGTAAATTAACAAGTCTATTATTATTATTATTATTATTATTATTATTATTATTATTATTATTATTATTATTATTATTATTATTATAGCACTGTTTTAAATGGTGCATATTTTAATGATTTTTAAAATTATCATCAAAAATGTAAAATAACCTTATGAAATGGCTGAAATCTGACGTCTGAGTCATTTAATAATAATAATAGTAATTTCACGAATCCACCAAGAAAAGCGATGAAGATAGTGTTTAATAATAAACCACATGAATACATGAAAGAGAATGACTCCAGGTAATGTTAATAAATCAGATGGACTCTAAACAATAATCGACAGTAAACTGAACAGAAAGGAGAGTCTAAATAGAGCAGCTAACGAGGGGCAAACAGGTGATGGGAGGTAACTAATAATGACTAACGAACAAATGAACTAAAGAGCTTAAACCGAACAGCAGACATAACAGAAAAAGACAGCACTAAAGTGCATAACCCTAACAAATAATAATAATAATAGTGTATATTGTATTGAAAACTATGTTTATTGATTAGTTATTACACAACACATTTTATTAATTTATTAATGAATTTACAGCAGATTTTTGCCATATGGAATCTTAAAAAAATATATTGTCTTAATTTAGTTTTGGACCCTTCTGGTTTAAGCTTTGCTCACATTTGGTTCTGTCCAAATACAAACAACTTTGTTATTCTATTACTGATACAGATACATAATGGTAATGCCAAATATATGTAGTATGACGTGAATCCATGTAAAACCAACCACCATTTGGTTACCACCACTCATTTCGGTCAACAAATGAAGTTCCCAACACAGGTTCAGGAGGAGCCTGTTCATCCAGTCCTGCCAATAATCATTATGATCGTATATACTGTAAGCTGCAGTCATTGTTCTGTTCCAGTGACAATTCTTCCAGCATCCCTCCACCTCTCTCCATCTGTTCTCTAATTCTTCCTCTTTTTCCTCCACACAGTATCATTATAGAAGTGGTTCTTACTCAGAGCTCAAGCCGAGCCTCAAGTTTTGAGCCTCCTTCAGGGCTGAATGCGCAGACGAACTTTTGAAAAACATTTAATCTTGGATTTGTTTTGCTTTTAAATCATAGAATACAAGCAGCTCTGAAATGATGTTTTGTAACCAAACACAGTCTAAGTCAGAGTAATAGTTGTTTTAATGTTAATGGCATGATAATACTGTATTGTGTCGTGAGGGAGGACTGTAGGCTGTTGTACACACCTGCATAGTGAATTAATGCAGGCACAGTGTGAAGCACTGTTTCTCCGGTACAGATGTTCCTTACAGTCACCATAGCAACATGACGGATGCCCCACATTCCTGCCACTCAGTGTCTCACCTTAGCCATTCACTCAGAACAACACACACACACACACACACACACACCGTCCAGGATCTGTGTCACCTCCTCAAGCAAGCAGTGACAGAGAGAGCTGACTGACTGACAGCGAGCTCTGTTTCTCTCCAGGAATCAGAATAGTGGAAGTAATGACCACACAAGTTTGCTTTTGACTGACCTGGCCAAGATATCAGACCCAGATTGCTCAGTGTACTTGCTTAAGAGTTGTAAGACAGTATTTTGTGTTAAAAGAATATCTCTGGTTCGGAGGTACCTGCATCACAGCACTGTATAGAGCTAAAGATTGCATTATACATAGCTAAAATTTTCAAACTGTCAAAGTCGGCAGAAAGCCAGTCAAATCATATGTTTTAAGTTCAAACACATTTATTAGTATCCTCAGTCTTTCCATGGGTTTAATTAAGTTCCCAACACCACCCACGTCTAGAAGAAATGTTTCACTTTTTTTCAACTGGCCAATTATAAAAATATTTGTACCCTGAGGAAAACCATTCAGACATGAAGGGAATTAGTTTGTCTGTGTATCTGCTAATTCATATGAGGCCAGAAATCATGATTCTTGAGATACCCTAAACATGGCTTTCCAGATAAGATGGTTTGGGCCTGGAAATAATGAATACTTCAGGGGACTTGAGGAAGAAGAAGAAGAAGAAAAAAACTATATAAAACATTTAGAATTTGCAAGAAATATTTTACAGGCCTCAGTTTGAGATCACCAACAACAAATAAGCTATGAACAGAGTTGGAATTGGTGCAGAAACAGTTTAATCTGATCTGACACCTTTTGCTTCACTAAAGTGAGCGAGTTAACATTAAAAAGGATAGTCTACATGCATATTTCACATAAATGCAAAGCTATCTATAGTTAATACATAATTTTAAAATACTTATGTATAATTTATCGCTGATTGATTTCATGTTTGGACTTTTCAGTTCAATGGTTATTTAGAAAGATGTTTAGAAAGCAAAGAGTGAGAGTCCAAACAGCTGATAAAAACACCACAATAATCCACCCCAGTTAACATATAGTGAAGTGAAATGGTGTGTGTTTGTACTGTAAGGCACAAATCTATTTTTAAACCATTGCTTCTAATTAAAATATGAGTCCATAAACCAAAACGCTTCCTCTAGTGGAAAAGTTCTCCTCCTGTTGTCCTCTCACATCAAAATCCATATAAACATGGAAAAACTTGTTCATATTGTATTATCTCACTGTTTTGATATTCTTAAGAACGTTCATATATTCCCAGTAACCTCTGACTGTTATCTGATCCTTATTTTTGAGCAGATTCATAATAAGCTAGCGAGCAAGGGTGATAAAATAGCAGGGGTCACTAACTAAAAAACCAAGCAAGCCTCAAAACAACTGCTCAGCTCCATCTTCTCAGCAGCATGTATGAATGAAGATGATCTGCACCGCCTTACACCTCTGCAGTGATATACGGCCAAGAGTGGAATTCACCTCCCGCCTTCTCAACATATTCAGCATCATAAATACAACTGAAGAGCTGCCTCAGGATTCAATTACGAGTGCCAAATCTCTCGAAGCCTGGCCAAGAGTAACATTACTCCATAATCAGGGTAGAATCACTACATTTAGGAAGGAAATAGGGTCATAAATTGAAATAACACCACCTTTGAATTTGTCCAAAATGTGTAAATCTGAAAAAAATAAAACAAGATGAATGAAAGAATTAATGATTTAATTATGTATTGCAGATTAATATGATTTTTTTCCAAATGAAACTTTCAAATGGGCATCGCAGCAATGTGTGTACAAAAATAAGAAAGCTTTTATGTGTGATTTAAAAGGTCTAGATTGAAACGGGGACACTGTGTTCCCTGTCAACATGACTCCATTAAAGTAGTTTCTATCAGAGAATGAAGAATGCTTTTCCTGTTTCCACATCTCTGAATCTGTCTCTCAGCTCTCTGCTCTCTGGAGCTGTGCGCACACAACGCGCTTTGCTTTAGCTTTATTTCAGAATGCTTATTCATCACTGTAATTGATCTCCTTCCTAAAAGTAACAAGGATCTTTTAAACATACACTTGTGACTATTTTGGATCAGCCTAGCTTTCCCTTTTCAGGTTTTCCTTGAAAAGTAGCTGAACAATGTCTGACCCAATTCATGTCTGACTCAGTCCATGTCCGACTCAATTAATATAATGATCTTGGCCTGTTCCTTGTGAGAGCTTTTGGCCTTTTTCATACTGAGTTCAACAGTCAACATTAATCATTTATTTTTAACCATGCACCAAAAACAATATATCCATCCATTCTCCAATCAAGGGGATACTCAAAAATATAATATTTACATTTTCCCCTTAAGCATCAGTCTACTCTCATATATTAATTCAAGACTTCTTAACCAGGCATAAAAGATAATTTGCAGGTGACCATATAAATGGCTCAGAGAATATATTTGACTGGCTAAAGTGTACAATTTAAGTTTTTCTAGAGGTAAATTCAAAACCATAAGACGAAAGATTGAGGTTATTTTTCTTGTCACATATCAGATTTATTGCCTACAGGTCAGTGACCAAACTTTTTAGCTCCTATACTGTTTGCAAAGTAACATTGAACTGAAATATAATGACTTTGACTGCCGGCACCTGAAGAATTTTCACCTCCGTGCCACAGCTCTAACAACCTACACAGACACAATTTCATTCCACTCTGAAAGAGTTTGATTCATTTTATGCTTCTGATACAAATGGATGGATAACTGTTTAACTTCACTCAAAACTGATGAATTGAGCACCCCATCAGAGGCTTTATGCTGGACCTCTAATGTGACCAGCCTGACGAAACGTTAAAACGGCTTTGGAATCGATGTCTGCCTATAGAAAATTAGGTCGAATGGCTATTGCTAATGTTTCGGGAGGGCAAATTGAGAGCAAAGTGATGCCGTTCAACTGTGCTGAATCTACGATTTGCCAAAAAGTGCTTCTGAAAATTCTCCCATCAACTGTGACATTTCTAAGACCCTCAACTTTTCTAGATGGCAACACAAAGCCCTCAATGAACATTACCGGACGACCATATTCACTTGATTACCTGTCTTCATAACACCGCTATGTGTTATAATGGATGACTAATTTGCATAATTATGTTTCATCCCCTCTACCTTTCTAAATGAGCCCACCACAGATGCCACACAATAGCCTACCGCAATTATATTTCTTAAGGAGATGCAGGCATTGTGCAGAATTTCTCTCATTTTTGGATCATTAAATCAGATATGGTTTATTCGACCGTCCTGGTGAACCATGTGTAATGGGCCTCAGAACCAAATGCACACTGCTATGGTTCTCTCCTAAATGTATAGTATAATCTCTCCTGTGGGCACAACAAACTGCTTTAAAAAGAAGGTAATGGTGTTAGTCCTTAAATTCCTATTACTTCAATTTCATTTCATGAAATGTCATCTTTTCTCTTCTTCTGTTTTTTTTTATTATTATTATTATTTATTCTGAATAAAATAAATTAAACACAATGATATCATTATTCTTTTAAGTCCTATTCCTTCAGCTGCATTTGTGAAATAATTCTGAAAAATAAAATAACTTAAATGCATTAAAAATGAACTCACTGCATTAAAACACAAAATATGTTCTCTCACAAACCTATAGTGTTCCCTGAAGAAATGTTGAGTATCTCGCCAAAAGTTTTGTGTTTCCGCAAGAAACTTTTGCACTCCCCCCAGAGAATCTTGCGAATGAAAGTTTTGCAATCTCATGTCTCATTATGGGCTCCATAAGTATCTGAGCACAGTCTGAGTTCTTAATGAGCCTTCTTCCTAAACTCTAAAAGTTTCATTATGTATATTGAATATTACGGTAATTTTCTCAGAAGAAAACTTGTGCCTGTCATTATTTACCCAGCCTCTCACCATTGCAAATGTGCATGACTATTTCTTCTGGAACAAAAAGGAACTTTTTAATTTGTTGAAGAATGCCTTTTGTCTATAGATTTAAAGTCAAAACAGCATTGAACCCTGAACTATCCACCACTTTTGTATTCTAACCTCTACAGAAGTGTCTGCTTGTAGTAATTCAAATTACTTGGCATTCTGTATGACACCACTGTATCATGTTATCTATCTTTCAGTCATCTATTTAGCTTGATCGAGAAAAAATGTAATCATACTTTAGTCTGGGCTCCATAATGACATATGTGGCCCTGGATCAGTTGGAACTGTATAGAGATGGTCGATGGACTAACAATCTTTACCAAATCAAAGCTCCATCTAGCCTTTTTACCTCAGCTATTCTATCATCTTATGTATGTCTCTCTCTGATGCTAATGATATTAGAGGATTAAAATGCTGAGCTGCCCTAGAACACAAATGGATTTGCCTGGGACAGATGCAACATGGACATCTGTTGTTTATTTATTCGTATCCACAGAGGGCAGCTATTTTTACCTCCCCTTTGCACTCATCTGCCCGCCCAAATAAAAAAAAAAAAGGGGGCTGATCTGAACGGTGCCGACCTTTATTTATAGGCACCTACAGTATAAGTTTAGGCAATAATAACAGATACAGATATTAAAAATATGTTTGATACCTACAATTATTCCCTTTTACAGCTACTAATTCATGTAGGCCT
The DNA here is from genome assembly GCF_003368295.1 of Carassius auratus. Lineage (NCBI taxonomy): Eukaryota > Metazoa > Chordata > Actinopteri > Cypriniformes > Cyprinidae > Carassius > Carassius auratus. Next base: position 146,705 of record NW_020523597.1, read on the forward strand.
TTATTAACATTCAAAATAAATTAAGAATCAATTTGAATCATTTGAAGTGAAACTGCTTCACAAAAAAAAATGTAAAAAATGTGTAGTATGAAAAAAAACCTGATGTAATTTGTTTGATAAAGTTAAACAGTTTAACAGTGTTATTAAATTGTGTTCGTAAGTATAAGTGAGTGATATCAAAAGATGATCTAAATGTATAAAGGGTACAATTAAATTCACAAGCTTGATGTAAATAATATAAATGTAACGAATAAATGTAAATGTAACAATTGTAACAAACAATGCTGTTCTTTCAATTTACCCCCAATTTACAGACGTGCACGAAAATGTATATGCTCAATAAATCATAATTTAACATGATTTCTGTGAGGGTTAGGTTTAGGGGTGGGGTTAGGTGTGGTCATTCGAACGAATAAGCCACCTACAGTAGTAAAATATGTAGGAAATACTGTGAGATCGGTGTAAAACGCCCACACATTGCATTTAAATAAACGTGCGTTTTGATTGGTAATGACGTTATACGTCAATTCATGACGACAGACGCAACGCGATACTGTTATTATTTTTACGCCCGCTAGAGGGCACTTAACTTTAAAACGTAAATATAGGTCGTAATAAATGCTTGCACAAACGACCTATATGGTCATTTTTTGTTGGAGGACAGGCTCAAAAATACCCTTAGACCTCAGAGGTAGAGCTGAAGATGGGACTCGGGTTCGTTCGGGTTCGGGCTTAATTTATATCATCTTACGCGAGCTCGGGTCGGGCTCGGCCTTGCACGCCGGTTTGTGAGGTAAACAAGCGGTCATATGATGTTTTTCGATTAACGCAAGAAATATGCGAAAATAGATGCTGAGTAGGTGTAACAGAGGCTTGCATCTGGCGATTACATTTTGATTGCACCAGCAACTAAAGCAAAGTCTGAGGTGTGGAAAAGTTTTGACCATGTTTATAATGAGAATAATGACGCACCATCAGTGAGCGCAGGAACGCGCTGAAGCCATATTCAGTGGATTCAATCATTTTCCTCCACAAAAACATGTAGGCTTAGCCTAATATCTGTGAGTAAAAAGTTTTTTTAAATGCATAATGTGGACAGAGTATTTAAGCTAATGTTGGCATTATTCTTTTATTAAATGTCAGCTGCTAGTGGCAGGTAACAAATCCGGCGGATCCTTTATCTTAATTTCGTTATTGCCAAATAACCATCTTAGTTTAAAATTTATCTTAAGATATCACAGAGGACTTATTTTATTTCTTTATTCCAACTTCCAAGTGGCCTATAGCCTACGTTAGTCACAAATACATTGTTAAAACATGTATAAATAACTCATTCTTGACAAAAGGCAAAAGAGCTGTGTGCATGCGCATATTTGAATAATGTCGGGCTGTAAACGGGTTCGGGCTTTTAAAAAGCTGTCAATCAAAATTTACTTGTCGGGCTCGGGTCCTTTCGGCCTAACTTTTATGGCCCGATTACAGCTCTACTCAGAGGGTTAAATATCCAATATTGGACTATACAGATCATTTAAAAATAATAGTATGGTAGCGATATACTGTACAGTGCATCCCTATAAATTATAAGCAACTGTGTTTTATTTACATTTACTGTCAGTAGTCAACAAAATTCATAGTGTATAATGCCATTTTTATTAGAAAACTAGACAAGGAATCAAGCTAGAGTAGAGGTGAAATACAAGGAAGAACAATCTTAGAAGCGCAGTTCAAACTCCTAGCAACAGCTGTAATGAAAATCTCGTAATGGATGAAACTTCATCTATAGAATCAAGATCAGTCTTGTCTTGTGTGTTGTCTACTGTGACATTCACAGGCAGTTTTGCGCAGGATATGTTCACACATCATCCAGAATGGAGGAATTCATCACCTTCTCGGCTCAGAGACGTGCAGGAAGCCGAGAGGCAATCTGTTATGTGTGACGTGACTAAATTCTCAGCCTAAAGAGTGCTCCCGTAACTCCAGGATTCGTTTCACTGAATTGTAAGGAGCAAAGAGCAGGGCAGGAGTAGGTCAGCTTCCATTAACAATGGAGCATGATGGAAAATGTCACATGGGAACTGTGCCGCACACATAAAAGGACAACCAAGGAGAAGAACATGGAAAATAAATGCATACGTCTGAGAGGACGAATGCGTATTCCCCGGTGCTAAAAATAGTGCAAGCTATGGAGAAAATACTGGAGGTGGAACGTTTCTGATAATATTTCACTGACAGCTGAGTGGGAAAAAAAGTGCATGAAACATATTTTCTTGATTCGGGAACATATTAAATGAAATTGTAAAGAAAAAAAGGTCATCATCAAAAGGTCATTAATGTCCACATCCATCAACGGGAATCATACAAAAATGACAATTTATGGCTCACATTCCACTTAAAGCTACACTATGTAACTCTCTCTCTCTCTCTCTCTCTCTCTCTCTCTCTCTCTGATAAAAATAGCAAAATGTTAATATAAGTAAACTGTAAATGTTTTGATATGTGGCTGTCAGTCACCACACAAGTGTGGATTTTCACAGTACTTCGGAACTGATTCTAGCCTACGTCTTGGAATATATAACCCAAAGAAGAATTTTCACCAGATATTGTCATCTGAATTAGTAAGTACCAAGTATAAACTTTTGTTCTGACCAACTGAGGAAAAAAGCATTACAATAAATCATGCTGCAACGGTGATTAAATCTTATGATCGGTTAGCTCATATCACATTAACTATGAAAATTATTAATGTTGTTATACTTTGTTGTTCATGTAAGCAACATCCATCCGCATTGCGGGACTAGTGTATGTAGTGTGTATTAATGTTACAAGTAGATTTTGATTTCTGTACAGGTTAATATCTAATCGCCATACCCACTGTATAATCTATTTGTTCATATAAAGAAATCCTTTTAACCCAAAAAGCAAATTATTCTTACCTTGGAGCTGGTTCTCTTTAAAATACAAAACTTATGTAAATTAATCCCACGTAGGCTATCTGCAATCATGTGCACATTTAAAACTGGAATATAATCTAATTTCAGTCACTTGTGTTTCATAAACACATAAACCTTTCTGGATTACAATCTGCCATCCAAATGATACACTTATTTACTCCAGCTGCCGTGAGAAAAAGGCTATAAACGATTTGCCACCTGACGTGATGATGCTGCGGCATGTTCAAATTTCCCGCGAAATTCCTAGCAGAACTACTCAAATTAGAAAACAATATTAAAAGCTTACCATTGTGATCTGGGCTAATGTAAGGAGATAGTTTCGAAAACTGGCTGGTTACTGTATGTACTTGCATTAAAAAATAGTTATCGTATAATATTTAACCAAAAAAAGGTTACAGTCTGCGGCTTTGAGTAATGAATTTAAATATTTATAAATTTCACATGTGTTTCGCCTGAGCGCATTATATCATATCCAATCACAAGAAAGAATCACAAATACACATTAATAATATCCAGGTTGCAAACAAATCATCCTTTTGAACCGGTCCTTTTTTGTGAATCAGTTCTTTATGGTTCCTCAGGGTTTATGTAAAATGTTGAGATGATTAAGACTTCAGTAGTTCTATCAAGACAACACTGAAGATTTTTGCATGGTAATGGATATGCCAATGTTAACGTATTTGGTCTTGGTGGAAGAGATCTGCTATGCTGCTATATTCCTGCTGCTTTTGGTTATTGCTGTTGTTGTAGATTATTGCTACTGCTGCAAAACATGTACAGTATTTAAAACATACTGCTGCAGCACAAATAGCTACAGTATACAGTACAGACCAAAAGTTTGGACACACCTTCTCATTCTTTATTTTCATGACTATGAAAACTGTAGATACACACTGAAGGCATCAAAACTATGAATTAACACATGTGGAATTATACATGGAATTATATACATAACAAAATATGTCATATTCTAGGTTCTTCAAAGTAGCCACCTTTTGCTTTGATTACTGCTTTGCACACTCATGGCATTCTCTTGATGAGCTTCAAGAGGTAGTCACCTGAAATGGTCTTCCAACAGTCTTGAAGGAGTTCCCCGAGAGATGCTTAGGACTTGTTGGCCCTTTTGCCTTCTGTCTGCGGTCCAGCTCACCCCTAAACCATCTCGATTGGGTTCAGGTCCGTTGACTGTGGAGGCCAGGTCATCTGGCGCAGCTCCCCATCACTCTCCTTCTTGCTCAAATAGCCCTTGATGCCTTCAGTGTGACTCGACAATTTTCATAGTCATGAAAATAAAGAAAACTCTTTGAATGAGAAGGTGTGTCCAAACTTTTGGTCTGTACTGTATAATAACCCGTAGCAGATCTATACAGGTGGAGCTGGGGAGGTTGGAGGGTTTCAGAGTAGTAGTAGTAGTATACTTTATTGAAAACAGAAGGATCTTTCAAAGTGTGCTGAACTGCTCTAGTGAATGCTAACCAGTCATTTAAAAGTAAAGCAGCCAGTTAATTGGTTGTGCAAGCAATACGAACCAATAAGCGTGTGCCAGATGTGCAAATCGGTCTAACCTGGTTCTGAATAAGATATGACAACTATGAGTATCCCTTTACTTAATAAAAATAATATTTTAATGTCATTCGTGTTAATTAAAAAAAATCACAAACATGCTATTAAAGCAGCAACTGCTATAATGCCAATCCTTTTTATGAAATATGCAACAACTCATTGCTATATAAATTTCATTTTAGTCCTCCATTTAAATCACTTTGCTGAGTCAGTGTCCATGAGGTTGATGTAAATAACTATAGATCCTTCCGGCTATTTGAATAGGAGAGTACAGTGAAGTCTCGATTAAGACTGCACTTTCCTCTAAGAGTAAATTATTGATCCCCAGATACAAAATGTGTATTGCCAGTAGCAGCATCGCTCTCCTTTTGACCTTTTGTTCTCAGAGGAAAATGATTCCGAGAAATAAGGAAGAGACGTTCTTTGAAATTACATTCCTTCTCAGGTGTAAAAGTGCTATCCAGGCTGCCTCTCTGATGCTGGAGTGGGATATTAACCATCAAAAGTTAGGGCCGAGAGGGCCAGCCATCCGAAGTGTCCAAGAGTTGTCCCCTGCTCTCATTGCACCAGACAATAACTGCCACCGCTGACAATGTCCATTTTTCACAGGCACTTACCTAGGACAGAGCGAGGAAACACAGCAACCCTGAAACACCTCTGTCTGGCAGCACAGCGTGGATGGTGACTGAAGCACCCGTTTTCCAATCTCGCCCTCTAATTATTTTCTCCAGCATGCCCTGGAAAGATTTCCTCACACAGTGAGACTAAGCGATGTACAACTCATTAAATTCCTGTTGTGACAGAGAATGCGGAATAGATCAGTAGACGGAGACTTTTGTCGGAAAAAAATACTGGCATACTGTGCAGTATATGCTGCTTGCTATTGCTATATAAAGTATATATAACAGTATTCAGTGTTACCTGTTTTAACATGTATGCAATGTTGTCATCAGGCCAGCAAAATTCCTTTAAAAAATACATCGTTTTGTGTCAGGTAATTTATGAAATATTTACCTGTAAATATGAAGAAGAGTACATTTATGGAGCCAAAAATGTGATATGCAGTCAAAAATATATTTATCGTGGTCACCAATCAAGAGTTTGTTACCACAAGTTAACAATTTGTTGCCTATATTTATTCAATTGTTCCCTTATTTAATTTAAAATTGTGGCCAGAATTTTATATTCATTCCTCTCTTTTTGATCAAATGAAAAATGTAAAATACAATGAAAAAAGTATATTAAAATAGATTTAAATATGAATATTAATTCATTTAAATTAAACCTGGCCATAATTTACTAAAACAAGGAAACAGCTAAAGTCAATAGGGGCATTTTAACTATAGGAAACCAATTAATAAGTCACTGAAATTATTCTTAATTCAAAACTTCCAACAGAAATAATCTAGCAGGTTCCACACAAGGGCATTAAAATAAAATAAAATAAAATAAAATAAAATAAAATAAATTTAATTTAAATTAAACATCCATTTTATGTTGATTCAGTATCATGCTAAAATCCATCTAGATTAATTTACAGGATGTGAACGGTAGAAATAAAATGAGTTGCTTCAACCTGATCGCACGGCAATTCGTACATTTTTCACAAGGTGGCTTATTCGTACGAATTCGTACGACCACACTCATACAAATTCATACGATTGTTGCCAAATCGTATGTATTTTACGAGTTGCACAATTCGTATGAATTTGTACGAATGACCTAGACCTAACCCCGCCCCTAAACCTAACCGTCACTGGTGTTGTATAAAATCGTACAAGTGAGGTCGTAAAAATTTGTACGAATAAGCCACCTCATAAAATACGTACGAATTGGTCGTGAGATAGCGTTGGTTGCTTGGATACAGAACCCGTATGTTAGTATGCTTACCCTACACAAGTTAGACAGGCCTGTTTTTTCATTACTACAGGAGCACAACAAGGCCTCATCTAGATTCAATTTACACCTTCTTAACATTACTTGGATTATAACACGTTGCATGGGAGTTCGAAACGCATGTCTGAAAGTAATCTGATACCAGTTCAGAAATGAGCAATGGATACAACTCCCAACTTATAAGCAGAAGACAAATCCCAGCTGAATATGAAATTACCTGCTTGCATAAAAGCTGACATTTATTTATCCAGAGTCAAGGTTTGAATCTGCATTAGAGCTATTCCTTTATCCATGGTGATCAACAACTTGGATAGTTAAGTTGTCTAAATGCCAGATTCCTCTGATTGATTGCTAATCTTTACTTTGACCTTTCCAATGGGCTTATCACAAGTTCTCCTGCAGTATCAGAGAAGGTTTGCCTTGCATTCACTGCTGTGTAACCGATCCTGTCTGCCCTCTTTCCCCTTTACCAGATAATACTACAGAGTGCTTTGATACATAATGCAGAAGTAAATGGCCAGTCATTCTGCTAGTAGAAACTTCATTTTACGCTTTCATGATCTCGGGACATTTCCTCTTTATGCATCAAAGGTGTTTATCGAAGGCAGAACATCTGCATTCAGCAACCTGTTTATTTATTTATTTAGAACTCAATTCAGAAGCCAACCATAAAGTCCATAGCTAAGATAATAAAAAAACTTTTTGTGCTGAACCCATCAGTTATATAGTTATATATCAGTAGCCATCAGTATCAGTAAGAAATAGCCTAGCTTTGTGGCCCCTGTAGGGAAAGTAGGTACATTAGTTAAAGCCAAAGTTTAACTCTTGGATTACCTAAGAAAAGAAAAGAAAAGAAAAGAAAAGAAAAGAAAAGACAAATATTCAAAAGTTTGCAAAGGTTTGGAATGAAAAACGGTAGTGTGAAATATAATTACAATTTAAAATCACTTTTCTCTATTTTAATAAAATGTTATTTATCAACGAGTAGTTTATTAGTAGTAGTAGTAGTAGTAGTATTGTTGTTGATGATGTTGACGTATCATACTTTTACTGTTTATCTTAAATGGTGATATTTGCAGTGAAACCTAGTGTGTCACCTTTTAAGTCAGCATCCTGGCCAGTATAACCTGATAAGTGACTAGTTTGGAACACTTGACAGAAAAATGATTGTCATACAAATATTATTCCATTTAGAATGTTGCTAGGCTAACTATGTTTTGCTCTTATACACATAAAAAAACGACACATTTTTTATTACCTTTATAAAACAGTCCTGTACCGAATTGATGTTTTCACTGAACTCTTTCCAGTGCATTCTGGGATTGCCTAAAAGCCAAAAGAAGGTATCTTACAGACTAAAATTTTATATCTAGAAATGTCACTATGATGTGTTCAAATGCATAATAGTCGCAGGTTTTGGAACTGTATCTGAATAAAGAACACTGAATACTGATATTCCACTTGAACATCAAAGACAAATGTTTGACTCGTCTGGTTACAATTATCTTATAGGCTCAAATTTTTGCCCTCAATATCCCTCCCTCAATGCCAAGAGCAGCATAGCCACTGCTTCATTCAGGTGATTTCGTTAAGTCTGTGGATGCTGCAGGTAGCGTTTTTCTCTTCAAAGGATAAAGTGGATTTGTATTCAACATGACTTACAAGTGTGCTTCTAGTTCCAGAGAGCCACAGAACATTTTTCAGATAAGATGGTGTAAAAACCTTGAGCTCATTTAAAGGCGCTACTGAGTACAAAAGATAAGAATTCAAAGAAGCATTTCCTGTCCCCAAGGACCAATCAAATTCGATGTCACTTGTCTGAAAAGACACTCATATGAAGGAAGGCAAAGCGCTGAAAAGTCAAACAATTCCGTGAGCTAGTGCTGCTCAGGGCAGAAATATTTAGCCTTTGTTTCAATCATGCTTTTCAGTTTCCCTGTGCTGATGTGTGTGTTTGTGTGTGAAAGAGCGAGTGAGTGAGGATCAGCAATGTTTAATGAGTACACTGCATTTAATCAAGATTCCGATAAAATGCGTTTTGTAAACTACCAATTTACTTAGAATATAGTATCTTTTCATTTTCCCATAACGTAGTGTAAGAATCTCCCCACCAGCCTAAAAAGTGGAGTCCAGCGGCCTGGTTGAATGTTTAATGCGCGTTCAGTCTTTTACTTGCGCATCTTCTTCACTTAATTTATCAGGATTTTAGTTTCAAATGTAGTCTCGTTCCATGTTTAATCTGACTCCAACTTTAAGTGATCATTAATAAATGCTGTTCGAAAGATTTCTATTTTGAATTAATGCTGTTCTTTTTAACTTTCTTATTCATCAAAGAATTCTGAAAAACTATGGTGGCCGAGACAGCTCAACACGCTGCAACTTAAGAAAACACATGCAAATTGAAAAAAACATCAGCAAATGAAGAAAACATCTTCATCAGTTTGACAACACAATTACATTTTAAGTATTGCAAATACTTCACAACACATGCATCTAGCAAAACGCGCTGGAAATCATCACAATACATGCATCTAGCGAAACGCGCTGCAAATCCTTCACAACACATGCATTCAACGAAATGTGTGTTGTGTTGTGAAGGATTTGCAGGGCGTTTCGTCATATGCATGTGTTGTGATGATTTGCAGCTTGTTTCGTTATATGCATGTGTTGTGAAGGATTTCTAGCATGTTTCGTTATATGCATGTGTTGTGATGATTTGCAGCACGTTTTGCTATATACATGTGTTGTGAAGTATTTGCAGTATTTAAAATGTAATTGTTAGGAAATATGTTACATTATATTAGACATATTTACTATAATGATATTTAACATGGCTGTTACATTGCTGCAGATAGTAGGGGGATCCTTAGGAGTTATTCATTGTATGTTGAAAGGAATCTTTTAAATACTTTTCCATTTTGAAACTTTCTTTTAATGCTTGATGGTTGGAGGGTGAGTAAAATAATGGCACCCCACTGTACCCAGTTTTTGAAAATGCTTATTATTGTGTTCACAGATTGCTGATTGTTTTACAGTGTAAATGGAAGCTACTCCCATAATTTGCATGAAGAGACATGGGGCGTAGGAAAAAGTTTGATAAGAGACTTCTTTCAATAACATTTAAATGTTTCTATTTTAGATGCTGTCACATATAATGAGTAATTGTGCTCAGTCACATCTTAAATGCCCGTTTATAACTCTCTACTCCATCATTGGATGCATTACTGCTGCCGTGATCACTGGAAAATACTGTGAAAAGTCATGTCAGGGTCTCTTCTGCCTCTCCAGATGCCATCACAACTGAAGCAAGAGAGGGCAAATGATGTTCATATCAGAAACAAGAGTCCAAATCGCAATGACAAGTTTGTTCGCTAACTTTTAAAAACATTCTCCGGGGAAGAAACGTTCCCATGCTTTGAAAAGCTTTATAAAACTAACCGCTTTGGTTTGGAAAAGAGGGTTTCATTTTAATAACGAGTCTGAAAATATGATCAGAGATTGATGTTATTGGCGACAGATCCCGGCCGCACTGTGAGTAATCTTGTTAATTCTGCTAGATTGAGTTATAGAATAATGAGCGAATCAGATCGTTATCACCGAAGAGGTCTATCACAACTTTAAGCTAATAAGAACTTTAGGGCAGGAGGAATGTTCCAGAAGAGCCCCATTAAGCAGTGAACTGCCTCTTTCACAATGGCCTACTTTATTGCAGCTCGAAATCGCATGCAGCCAGGTCTCATTATACATTTCTCAAACCAGATCGCATTAGCTCATTAGCAAAGCTCATCTGCTTGGGAAAACAGCTTGTCACATATTGAAGAAATCAGAATGCATGCTTTCTGCGAGGCTACAAGACAAGAAGAGCATTAGGATTCACAATGCCTCGCTTAGTTGAATTGTACAATCATTTGCTTCAGCTAAATTTGCATTCAGCGATTTAAAGTGATGGAGTTAATGGAGATTCTGAACGCAGTGTACAAAATAATGACTTCACTTACCGCGTCTAATTCTCTTCCACAAGTGCAGCATTGATATAATGTGTCTGCTTGGTAAACGTCCAAATGACATCACGGTTGGATCAAAGAGGTAACTAAGGTGCTCAGGTCTGATTTACAAAAAGTAGTCAAAAAGCAATGCAACAACAACGTTAGTGCAGAATATGACCTAAATAGAGATTTGAGATGATTAAATTATTTCGAATTTCAAACCGCATTATCTGTTACAAAAAGTCATAAAAGCTCTGTTTTGGAAGAGGTGATTAAATGATCTCAGAATTTTTTTTTTTTTTTTTTTTAAAGAAGAAGCCATTTGACTTTGCAAATTGCTAGTTTCCTCACTGATGTTGTGTACAGTGATGGAGTGAAATGTAATAAAGCAAGCAACACATCCTAATTATCAGCTGATGCAATTGGCTATTGGCTAATATTTTCCAAAAAAGGTTATTTTACTTCAACAACAGCAAAAAAATATTTATATATCCAGACCTTACCATGCTGGTTTATGAAGAGGTGTTCGACTGATGAGACCAAAGAAGGACTGAATCTGAGACCATATGTAGTCTTAAAATGTCTAATTAAAATAAGGGGTTAAATTAGTATGGAAAAATTGCCAAAAAATAAAAACAAGATCATACACTGTGAAAAAAATATTTTTTTGTGGTTGTAAATAAAGCAACAATTCTTGGAGTATGCTTTACATGAAAATACCATTTCAGTCCTTCTACTTTAAATTTCACGTTTTATTTGTTACTTGCCATTTCTTCCCCTGTAACAATTTCACAGATACAATTGTTTCAGTTGTTCCATTAGCAAGTGCTCAGCTAATCAAAAAGGACAAATTTTTAAGCTGTTTTACTATTAAATAGCTAGTAATGGAGCCACTGCTCAGGATTTGCAATACATTTTGCTTCAGAAAGAGGTTTAGAAAGTAAACGATGCAATACAGCAAAGTAATACAACAGGTAAAACATTAAAGCACTGCTATATATAAGCATGATAAATCAATCACATCAGTCAAATGAATAAAAAACTACCAGATGACAACATTCTCTTTGTCAGAGAGTTATAAGAAGATTGAACACATACTTAGTTATGGTTATGTTATATTAGGTTATGTTCACTCAACTGAAACCTTTTCTTCATTATTCTCATAATTGCACACCATATTGCATGCAGGGACGGCTAGACCCTATAAATATCCTTGTCTTACAACACATTCAAATGTACACAACTACCCACTCCCACTTCACAGTTTTCACTATAAAGAGAGCGCTCTGCTAGAGCCTCACTCATATGCTGTGCTAATCAATGCATTCTAAGACACTATTGACATCTGTCTGGAGTGGTTCTAATTGACCATGTGAGATTAGCGAGGAGAGACCCGGTCTCAATCAGACAGCAGAACCAATTCACAGAGTCAGGCGGGGTTTGATTAAACATTTCAACCCTTATTTGCTTGTTTTACAATCAGAGCCTTCATGAACATGCAGAGGTATATTGATGTTTTTATGCACACTTGGTGTGTCAGTCTTGGTTTCTTACAACGCCATCGAGCAATAACGAAACAATGGTCAACTCTGCTTCCACAAGAGACCCTGAATCTCGTTCACTAATAATTCTGTAAAAGTCCATTCTAATGTTGATGAATCCAGATTGATTCAGGCTGATTCTTTCCATACACCCAAACCACCTCCATTAAAAGGGTTTTCTAACTCAATCATCGCAAAACAGATGTTCAGATACAATCAGCTGTGCAATTTTCATGTCAGTTGAACAATTCAATGGCAGAGATATGTTTTAGTAGGACAAAAGGTGCTCTTGTGTCAACAAAAGAAATTGCTGGATAAATTGTTGAATAAATTGATAACTGTATTGAATCTGAATAAATCAATACAGAGTATTAAGAGAAATAATCTAGATGATAATTGATATAGGTCTACAACTGGATAAAGGGAAAACAAGTTGCTTACTTAATTTTAGAGCTTTAAAAAGATATATTTACTTTTTATTATTTATAATTCTAAACCTGTATTATTGAAATTGAATAAAGCACATCATATTTGATACTCAAATAGGGAATCAATTGCTGAATTGCTAATATATACTGACATTTAAAAAAGGTTATTTATATTAATATTTATAATAAAATAAAATGTATTTAAAAGTAAAGACATGTATAATGTTCCAAATAAATGAAAACACTTATTTAAAAAAAAAAAAAAAAACATATTTATCTCCCAAAAATAAATAAATAATATAATTAATATTAACCGGCAGAACTCAAGAAAGAACAATATTTCTTCAGCAAATTTGCATATTAGAACGATTTCTGAACACATGACACTAAAGTCAGGAGTAATGATGCTAAACATTTAGCATTGCATCACAGGAATAAATTACATTTTAAAATATATTAAAATAGAAAATGGTTATTTTCAAATCCTAACAACATTTCGCAATATTATTGGTATTCAAATCTACTGTAGTGTTGATTAAATAAATGCAGCTATAATTTTATTCAAAATAAGGTCACAAAAAAACTCCAAAGAGCTCTGCTCTGGAATGCAGACAGAACTCACTCAGAGATGTAATATTTCAATACACTATAATCACATTCACTGAACAACACAGTAATTTTGCTGTGCCGATGTTGATGTGATCATAACGCCCCTTAACCCTTGTGTGAAATTGAAATAGAAAACATGCAAAGTAGATGTTGTTTCCACTCAACGCTACTGAACTCATCACAAACAAGTAATTTCAGGGTTTGCCAAAGACGGGAGCTTGATCTGATCATTTTTTCCCGCCTCTTTGTGAATATGATAACACAGTACAAAGTGACTTTCACTGTGACATTGTCAAACAGGCTGCATAAGATATTCATTTTGGGATGCAAAAGAAATGACAAACAGCATGTGTTGTTTTGTGTGGGCACATCCTCAAATCATAACGAGGTGAAGACTAATTTATGCAAACAGGTATGCATAAGGTATCCTATTGGTGACAAACAAGGATAAAGAAAAGATTTACTTTTTATACACAAATATAACACAGGAGGAAATAATAATGGGCTGCAGGCTAATGTTGAAGGATTCCTGTGAGTGGGACATATTTAAGATTAAATATTAAATCTGTTAAGGTGTATAACTTTCAGACATTCCATAGTTTTATTAATACTCTTGATATTAAATGATATTGATTAGATGTCTAGGATGCTTTGGTTTTAGTGACTTTCAGTGGCTTCACTCACCAGAGACAATTTTCAGGACCAAAGGAAGCTTTAAACAAAAAATATTTGCTGTAAAGAGTTCCTCATGCGGCAGCATCGAAGACCAAATGTTCTCTAGAGAATCTCGTAATCACTCAGATGGCAGATGAATGCAAACCAAAGCAGTGATACAGCACTGCAATTGTAATTTGTACTTTTGGAAGCAAATGTTTGTTTTATTTGTTTAACAGTATGAGAAATGACTAACCAGAAAAATAGGTGGCTGAGAGAGAGAGAGAGAGTCATCAAACCTCATGATATAACATTTAGATAAGATTTAATCCAAACTGAAATAAACTAAAAAATAAATTGTACTTTTATAGCATTTAGTAATCTATATTAATGTTAATATTTACGTATGTAAAAAATTATTTAAAAAAAAAACGTAATGTTCTCCCTAAATAAATAAATAAAAATTAGTTGTAAAGTGTTATTAAATAATGTGTACCAGACATATGTGCTAAAGCTAAATGTTTATTCGTGATTAATGTGTATTATTTAAAGACTCCAAAAGTGTTTTCTTTTTGCATTCAACACAGAAATCAAGAATGAAACCAAAAAAAAATTAAAATGATCCAGTCTGCAGTCTTCCAAATCTCAAGACGTTTTTAGAAAACAGATGCACTTAAGAACATCTTCAATGTGTTGTTTGGCCTTGTATATTCAATATTCTGCTAAGTCTGCAAGAAAATGATAAATAAAAAATGTGCAGAAAGGTTTTTAACCTGCGTGAAAGATCTTGACATTATCAACTAACAAAAAATATCAGGAGCAGCCATACGGTAGCATGCCCTGTCTGATTGAGAGTATTATAGCACATAGAAATCCACAACAGTTGACACACATCTAAACTTCTGGTTTCATCTGGAGTGGAATGTAAATCAGGTAGAGTAAGACACACAGTCGCTTCCCAAGACGTTTGAACTCGGTAAACGTCTCGCCTTGGTGTAAGCAAGGTGCGGTTGATCTGATGAGCAGAGAAATGCATTTTTGGCACTCAAACTGACAACAAAAGTCCCACTGAGTTCCTGCCACATGCCAGCTCTCAAATGGAGCTGAAAGTGTTCATTTTCTCCCCTGGAAGCAAATCCAACCACAGCCACAAATCTGTGTTTCCACTCCAATAAATAAGAAAACAAAACAACAGCATTGCCCACTCCGTATGCACTAAGGAAATCACTGATTAACTCCACTATAGCCATTACAATGCAAAGAGGGAAAATTAATGGCTTTTCAAAAGGCAGCTGTCACTAGAGTGTAAATATATGGAAAAGGCTTCTCTAGCATTTGTGAAGTAGACGTTTTATTGATTTCTCTATGTTGCAACTCGCTGTGAAGCACTTTTACAGACACCTATTCGCTATGTCACCCACACAAAGCAGATAATGAGACATTATTTTAGGAAAATCATTGCAAAGCATATGGATCAATGCAGAAGCAACCAAAATGGTGAAATGAATAAGCGAGCATTGCTGTATTCTTGTCTTTCAATTTTGCTGCAGAGAGAGACATTAGAGGAGGACGAGGAGGAGGTGAGAAAGTTGGCCTTCTACTTTTCAAGTCTACACTGGAAGAATAAAATGCCATCAGAAACTGACAGTGACCTTGCCAATGTCTTGTGCTCCTATTGTAATTATATAAGTTCCAGTCATTAAACGAGGGCTTGCTTGGTGCCCACAGAATTAATTACTACGTGAGGGACCGCCAGCGCCGGGCACAGTGCCTAGGAAGTCCAGAGGATGAGCCTTTCCAGCAGCAGAAAGAGCCATGCTACTCCTGCCATAGTCTGGTTAGTCTTGTATTAATTACTACTGACCGATATGAAAGGCATGTTGGTGTAATTAAAAGAAAGTAGTAATTGAGGTTGGTCGCAATAACAAGAAGTTTGGATGTTTGACATTGGATTGGTCCACATTACAGCTTATTATGATACCATCTAATCATGTAATATCATTAATGACATGCAAAGTGGCCAAAAACAATCTCACTTGTTATGTGCTTTGCAGGGCCAGATGGAATGGAAATGGATTGTTAAACAACAATAACACAAAGAAAAATGAATAAATGAAAAGTGAAAAAAAAGAATATATATATATAGTTCTAATTATTTTGCAGCTATATTGTAAACCAAAAGACAAAATTGTATATACAGGAGCAATACAGAAATCAGCATATTAGAATGATTTAGAGGATCGTGTGACTGTCTGTACAATATTGTGAAATAGTATTAAAATGTAAAATAACTGTTTTGTATTTTAACATATTTAAAAAGTCATTTATTCCTGTGATAGCAAAGCTGAGTTTTCAGTATTATTACATGCCATGTTTAGAAATCATTCTAATTTGTTGATTTGGTGCTAAAGAAATTTATTATTATGATTATTATTATTATTATTATTATTATTATTATTATTATTATTATTATTATTATTATTATTATTATTATCATTATCATTATTATCAACTTTGAAAACCGTTTTGCTGCATATTTTTGTGAAACCTGTAATACATGAGGATTCATTGATGAATAGAAGCTTTAAAAGAACAGCTTTATTTAAAACTGAAACCCTTTGCAACATTATAAATGTCTTTACTGTCACTTTTGATTCATTTAAACCATAATTGCTGAAGAAATATAATTCTGTAAAGAGAAAGAAAAAATATTACTGACTCCAAACTTCTGATTAATTAAGGTCCAAAGTTTACCATTTACTATTTTGTGGCACCAAAATTAAATTACAGCAATATGTTGCGCACAAAACACAGCACTTCATAAGCATTAGGGCTCATCCTCACATTTACGTGATTTATGTGATCTCCTCTCGGCCTGTCTGTATTGAATTGAAGGATAGGGAGAAATTTATGGGTACAAGAGAAAGCCGTTTCTCAAAGGATGATCTCAAGGTAGGGTTTTTGCCTAGTGCATGTAGCCTCTGGAGACCTATAGTGCCACTATAAATATTAAACACCTCTTCCAACTGAAGAATATTTCTGTGGCCTCCAGCCAAGACGAAATAGTGTTACTAAGAATGAGAAACATTCCTCACGCAGCACTAGTAATTATATCACACATGCATTCTGTTATACAATAGTCCGCCTTTTATATGTTTGCATGTAGTTTTGTTGAAAAGAAAAAATGATATCTAAAAGCTTCAAGATTGTATAACCCTCACAGATGCAAATTGCAAAAGTTCTGACCTCTGTTTATTTTCCTGACCTCTGTGCCATTACCGTGTGACCTCCACTGGCATATTTACCAACACATACACCTGCGCGCATAATGGAGTCATTTTCATGTGATTTACTGCACACTATCTTCTAGCAATTTTCATCTCAAGTGCTTCAGCTGTAACTCAGTACTCGTGCAATGCCTGCTGAATGATCTATGTGCCTGCGATTAGCCAGAAAGACCCAGGAATGGCCTTACAATCTGTCTACTGTCTAATCCTCACTGATGCTTCTCCAGGTGATTGTTAAAATGTCTGAAGCATATGAATATGAAAGGGTAGGATGAATTCTACTACCAGATTTATGCTAATAACAATTACAAGAAGAAACATAGTACAATACATGGTAATATATGTTTTAATATGTGCTATATATTTTACATGCAAAATAAAAATAACAAATAAAACATACATTTAACCCTTATACTATGCAGAAAAAACATTTATGGTGGTCCTGTTCAAAAATTGTCTGTTTGATTGAATGCCTCACTGATCTGAGCTCACGCACCTCTGTTTTTGCGCAAAAAATGCATTAAATGCATTGTTTGTAGATAATTTTGGCAATATTAATTCAAAAACTCAGGCCCATAAGATCAGATCAAAAAGAAATACAAAATCTGTACAAATGGAGAGAAATCAAGTTGATGGACTTCAGAAGCAGCTTTTTTGCTTTTGGGGAAATTCCAATCTCAAAAAAACTCATTATATTCAACTTTCTTTTACTAATTGTCTGCTTCACTCTAATGTTTTCTGATGGTCATCACAAGCACAGCATAATGGATTTCAAATGAGACAGCCTTCAAATTGACTTTGTTTCTCTCCCAGCTGGATGTAAATCAATTCTGTTTAAGCCCACAATTTCTCTATCTGTTTGTTTTTTTCTGCTGTCTTAAGCAAACTGTTCAATGCAGCAATTAGTTTAGTGCAATATTAAGTTTTAACTCCACCAGCTATTATTTCTTAACCAACACTGCGATTTTACCACAGCCATTATCAAAACTGTCTCATGCAAATCAAGGTTAACTATAATTAAAATGGAAAATATATAGATAAAAAATAACTGTATCTCAATGATACTAGAATAACATACATGTGAATAATGTGAAACACTTTCAAATAATGTTTTTGACCAAATATCAAGGACATTCTAAACATTTGATAACATTTAAAAGTAATGCTATTTGGAGCAAACACTGATGTGTATTAAAATTATGTTTAAAAAAAAAATAGCAAACGTGATAAAGCATGCATGAATATTGGCATGGTCTCTTTACTGAATGATGTGCCCTCAGTCTTTCTTTTGAGTGACATCATTGACCTGCACCCTGCAAAAACAGAGCCGTACTTCCCCTCCAAAGAGCTTAAATCTTTATGGATTCCCTCATTCCTGGCTCAAGAAGTAATCCCACTTGATGGTAAAATTTCTCCGAGGATTTAAACCCTTTGAAACCGGTGATTCAAGAGCACAGCCTTTTCTGTTATTAACACACCGCAGCCTGTTTTGGGGGCGAATGACATTAGATTCACCAAGAAAAATGTCATGCTGTTATATGCGTAATGCCTGAGATACAATGGCGAAATATAAATAAATAATAAATGGAATTCTGATGCATAAAATTCCTGCTTGAAGCTTGAGAATTAAAGAGGGGGAGAGGTTATGCAAAAGGACAGATTTAATCATAAATATAGGTATTGACTTATGAACAATATGGCAAGCCATAAACAGATGTTTGCACTGGAGAACTGAGGCGTTATTAAAATGAATGAGCGCAGAAATCAGCCTAGACATCATAGAGATAGCTATTTAAATCAAATCAATAAACACCCACAGCAGCAGAATACTCTTAACATAATAGAAAATGAAAGGCTGATATTAATAAACATTGCTTATGCTGGTACAATGTATAAACAGATTGGGGAAAAAGAAAATCTCACTTCTTTCCACGAGATTGCATATAGGCTCTGAATTAGACAGCACAGATCGGAACAGGATGGAAAACCATTCAGCTGATTAATATGGATATTTTTTTTTTTTTTTTTTTCTGTTGCATAACAGCGTGTCTTAACCAGATGGGATGCAATAATATGACAAGAAGAGGCAGGAAAATTTGTCAAGTTGTTTCTTTATATTTCTGCAACGTTATGCTGGGCTGTGCACCAAAGCCCAATTTACATAGTAAATGCATTTCAAAATACAATTCAATTTTTAAATTTTAACTGTGTCAAACAGGATATAGAACTGTGATATTGATTTTAAATTTAAGTTTGCAAACCGAAATGGAATGAAATCCAACTGAATTCATCAAAGGACAAATTGTACATATGTGTTTTTCTAACTTTCAAGAACTTCAGATCAAATTAATTATATCTAACCCAAACCATATATAACTGAATATTGAATATATAAATATATATTTCTTCATCTGTCTCAATGTAATAGTATACAATTATGTTTAAACAAACATACAAACAAACAAATCATGTGTCCTTTCAAAGTTTTCAGTGACCAGTCAACTTTTTTTGTTGTATTGTAAATCTTTCATGCTTGAGAAAGGCCCACAAGTTCTCAATAGCGTTTAAATCAGATGAACAAGAGGCCGGGCCATTATTCTTGCATCTGTGAAACCTTTTCTGGCAAGCCAAGCAATAGTACTTGGCTGCATGTGTTGGAGCATTGTCATGCATAATGACCATGGCATTATTGAATGCTGCAGACACTTCTTCTACCACTGTTTGAAGAAAGTGTCTTCCAAAAAACTGGGAGTATATTAGGGAATTCATTTTGAGTCAATGTGCAGCCAGAAAAGGTCCAACTAGCTCATCATTAATAATAGCAGACCACACTGTTACACTAATTTCATCTGTCCATAAAGTCCTTATGTATTTCTTGGCTTAATCTTGATTCTTTAGCTTGTTACTTTTGTTAAGCGGAGGTTTGTGAGATTCCAGCTGGGATGTGTTTCTGGAAAATGTCACTGAAAATTATAGGGTTCATAGTGAATTCTTTGTAGATCTTTCGCTGTTAATATGTACCTTTTTTTTCTAACTAACCACTTGATTGTCTCATGGTCACACATGAATAGTTTGGAAATTTCTAGACTACTGCATTTTTTTCTGATAGTCATTTTGTACTTTTTGCCCATTTTTAGCTGTAGTAGTTAACTGCCTAATAATTATGGTCATCTGAACTTTAATTTTTTTTTTTTTTTTACTCTACAGATTATTTTCTATCACTTTACCCTACGCGACCCCCTTATAGAAAACCTTCTGCATTTATCGATTTTCACAAAAAGGATGAATTTACTGGTCAGACCTTTCAGAATTTACTGGTATTGCCATACAGTACATGTGGTGAGGGGACATTTGGTCCTCATAATGTAGAAAATACCAGGTATACACAAACGCACACACACACATGTTTGTTTTGGTGAAAAGTGGGGACATCCCATAGGCGTAATGGTTTTTATACTGTACAAACTGTATATTCCATGGCCCTACACCAACCCTAAACCTAACCCTAACCCTCACAGGAAACTTTGTGCACTTTTACTTTCTCAAAAAACTCATTCTGTATGATTTATAAGGGTTTTTGAAAAATGGGGACATGGGTTATGTCCTCATTAGTCACCCTCTCCTTGTAATACCTGTGTCATACCCATGTCATTATACAGAGTTGTGTCCTGATGTGTCACAAAAACATGCCCCCCCCACCCACACACACAAATATTATATTATAAATTATATTATCATTATAAAAAAAAAGTATAATTACATTCTAATTAGATTTTTACTGATGATAATGGAAAACATTTATAGAACTTCCACTGAACCTCACATATGCACAGAGGTCAGTAGAGGCACAATTAAATGTAGTCTTACTTGTCCATTCTTGAAAATGGAGTAATTTTGGTTTTAAGTAATGAGATATTTGTCCTCTAGTGCCACCCTTCCTAAAGAAATTTACCATGAATTCTGAGCAATTATTTGCACTACGGTGCCTAAATTTATTCTGCTTAATTCTTTAATTACTACCAATTATGTGCAGTGCCAAACCGACGGAGGTTGTGAAGCATCTGGGTACATTTAATCAATTCCACTTTAAGGCTCATTAGGACTATTTCATAAGGCATTTTTTTTTTTTTTTTTCATGATGCTTAATAAAACACCTTCTTTCAAGGGTGATATTATTGGTATTCAAATGGATTAACAAAGAAATGTACAATACCAAGTTTACACACACACACACACCCTGCTATACGGGCCTAGTGTCCCCACAAAGATAGTAATCAGGAATATATGATTTTGTGGGGTCCTTCAGTCATACACACACACCCATATATGTATATTTGTGTGTGTGTGTGTGTGTGTGTGTGCCTATATAGCCTATATCATATAATGACTAAAACAATGTTCTTGAATGGCTTTTAAAACACATGCACTCTGCACAAGTGCCTGAAAATCACTTAGAACATCATTCACCTTCTGTCATCCTGCACTCAAGGCCCATATAGCATGAGCACTTGCATGTATATGATTGATGCTCAATGCTTAAACTAGTAATCGTCCCTCACTTAAAACCTGAGAGCACTTAACCAAAGCTGTTCTTCAAAGTTCTATAGTTCTACACTTGCTGTTAGACCTTCTGACTTACAAACAGGATCTAAAACAAACACCCACCAAGTGCCGAATGCAAGTAAATATATGTAATGCAAGTTTATATATGCAAGCTGAATGCAAGTTTATATATATATATATATATATATATATATATATATATATATATATATATATATATATATATATATATATATATATATATATATATATAGCAAATCAGTTGTCATATCAACAACAGTCTGAGGATGCAAATGATGGATAAGGGCTGTGTTTCCCATATGCTTAGATGCTTTTGGAAAACACATCAAAGATTTCTAGTAAGAATTGATTCCAAATGGTACAATTATATGTCATAAGTTGCCAAAAATGAGCACATATGTAAATGTCCGGACTGACAGGCAGACAGATTAAATAAAACTATTTGAAATAAACGCTGTTCTGTTGAACTTTATATTTATCAAAGAATCCTGAAATGTATCTAGACATATAAAGTTTTCCACAAAATAATTAAGCAGAATGACTGTTTTTTTTTAACACTGATATAATAAGAAGAAATGTTTCTTAAGCAGTAAATCATCATATCAGAATAATTTCTGAAGGATCATGTTACACTGATAATGATGCTGAAAACTCATCTTTGCCCTCACAGGAATATATATATATATTTTTTAAATACATTAAGAATTATTTTAAATTGCAATACTATTTCACAATATTACAGCATTACAGTTTACTGCATTTGTTTTATAATAAATGCAGCTCTGTTGAGCATAAGAGACTTAAGCAACCTTACCGATCATAAATCTTTGAACACTAAATAAATAAATACATTTTTATTTAGACACTCATCATTTAGCAAACAACTGGAACAAAAAGTATGAAATTTCGGGCTACAAACTTACAAACCACATTGTATCTCTTGAGTCAGAAACTATTATATCTATTACAGAAAGTGCACAGTGGCGAAATTAAGGATGTCCTCCCAGCGCTGCCAAGGGAGCTCTCAAAACACAGTAGAAAGACTTCAAAGAGAAAAACAGGGTGAGTGTCATCGCAGCAGGAACCAGTGAGATCTGGACAGCCATCTTGGGTGGCTCTGACATGGACCATCCTTCCTCAGGGGTCTGTAGGCTGCACATTTCCACAGACAAGCGAGTTCTGACAGAACACTGTCTGCATGCTGGGATTTATTATGACCATTATCGGCTCCTAATGTGTGTGTTTGGGCCAGCAGAGACTACAGGTCCGATGACGAATCAGCACAGGGTCTAACAGATGACATCATATCATAACTGCACTGCAGAGAGCTCTACAGTCCCAGATCCATCACGGGCTTGATTACCCTTTAATCCTTCCATTTCCCTTCCTCAGCCAGGATTATTCACCAAAACGAGCACAGAGGTTCTCTCAATGACAATCCTCTTATCCAGAAATGATGATTGGCAGCAGTGGGGTGTTTTTGTTTTTGCGCTTGTTTGGATGAAAGGTCTGCCATTTAAATAATCAATTTGATTGGCTGATGATGTGTATGATGTATTTTCTCGCGCACAATTTCCGCGTTATTCTCGACAGTGTTTCGATGTGTCGCGCAACCCAAACAGAATAAACGTTATTAGTATTCCATGGACATTGACAACCCCGTGAAAAAGTCAGAGAGGGAGAAAAAAAAAAAGTCCTGATTTCCAGTTGCCCTGGTTACCAGTTGAGTCTGGGCTTTCTGATTACCACCTCAGTGCTTGCTGTGAGCCTTTCATTACAACACAGCCACTACATGAGACTCAACCAGACTTTTAATGAAGAGCAGACAGGGAGCCTGTAAACCACTCTGCCGTGGCGCCCCCTTCTCGCTTTGACGAAAAACAAGATTGTGATGTTCTTCCGAACAGTTAGCACCTTAAAACTTGCCGATTTGAAACTTCACAAGCATATGCTTAATTGAGTTGTGCCAGATGGGACAAAATCAGCAGGAACGGAATGGTACTGTAGGCAAAATTTCACAATCGCGTGATGAGCAACCAGAGCCTGTGTTATTCTGCGATTCCTGGAAGTTATTGCCTTTGATTGATGGAAGGGTCGAAGAGAGTAGACGGTGTGAAATACTTCACAGTTGGATGTCTACACGAGCAGGAAAAGGCTTAAAATGTTGGAAATACAGCTCTTAAAATTTAATTGTGCAAAGAAATCATAAAGAAAAGTCATTATCTATGCTTCTGAGCGATATAAAGGAACTTAATCACCTGCGTCATGCTTTTAGTATTGGTGCTACTATTGCCTTCACACATACTGATTTTTTTTTTTTTTTGGAATATGTCTATGTATATAAATGTGTATAGCCATGCATGTAATTGTACGGCATTCAGACTTAGGCCTTGATTCAAAAGTTCTTTACATCACATTAGGTTTAGCAAATAACCATCTTTTTATCAAGAACCTTTCTTTACAGGGTTCTTGGGTTACCTTTGAAAAGGTATTCATGTTACATTATAAGTTCTTCAAATCGGCATAATGTTCCTTGGTTCTTTACAGCACCAAGACATACAATATTCAAAAAAAGTAATGCAAGAATATCACTGCATTTTACAAAGTATTAAATCAAATATCATCTGCAAGCTAGAGTCTAGCGCTTTTCTAAGAAAATGCATTGCTTTTCTTAGAAGTTTTTGCAACCTTCCCTATTTTTAGCTTTGTAGAGGGTGTATGAAGTGAGGTTTCCTCAAACAAATGCCCTAGCAACATAACCATAGGTGGAGCTCATTATATTAACTACTGTTGAAATGTTTAAATGCTCTTTGTCTTTAAAGTAGTTCTCCCCATAATTAACATTTTCTGAAAATATACTCACCCTCAGGCCATCCAAGATGTAGATGAGCTTGTCTCTTCATTTTAACAGATGCATTACATCACTTGCTCACAAATGGATCCTCTGCAGTGAATGGGTGCCGTCAAAATGAGAGTCCAAACAGCTGATAAAGTCATCACAGTAATTCTCAAGTAATTCACATGACTTCAGTCAATCATTTAACATCTTGTGAAGTGTAAAGCTGTGAGTTTATAACAAACACACTGCTTATGGGTAAAATGCAAGTCTATAATATTGCTTTCTCCTATAAAAAGTATAGTAGTCTATTCTGAATCGATAGAGAATGATGCACAGATCAAGCATCATTTACAAGTCAAAATAGTTGTAAAGATGGATTTGGATGTGAGAGGACAACAGGGCATGAACTTTAAGATCAACTCAAGTCATGTGGATTACTTTCATTTCTGGGTGAACTATTCCTTTAAAAAAAAAACTTTCTTTTTGTTAAACTTTTTACATGATAAGAGTGCTTGTGTACTTTTGTTTGTTATTTTGTAATGTAATGCAACACTATTCAGATTTTAAGTGTGGCATAAATTCTGCAGGTATAAAGAAGTATAAAGTAGATTATGACAGATCATGATGGAATAGGTAAGATAAAAGCTGTCAACCTGAAATAAACCACACACCAAATGGCTCGTAAATGGCAGAAAATATATGACTCTTAATGATCCCAGAATATAAAGAGACAAAACTAAAACGTTTACTTCTCATATGGAAGTTTGAGATGTTTTGTAGGAAATTTTACAAATAGAAGACAGATTGTTTTTCACCCAAAACACGAAGCACACATACTGCTCTGCTACTTGTCTTTACTCTCCATAATGGGCTCTCATATTACACCTGACATTTAAACTCACGAGTTTCTGCCAGAGAACTCATTTATTAAACTTTCTTTATGAATTATTTCTTTCATATCCTTCAAAAAAAAAAAAAAAAACACCAACAACGAATCTATGCACGTACAAAACAAAAGACATTGCTAGACTCTTTATTATTATTGCTGTTTCCAAGCAGATAATCCCAAAAGAGAAGAGAGAAGTGAAGCAGATGCATCTCTCTCCTCCATTAAACATCTACTGAAGCGGTTTAAAAAAAAAAAAGAAGAAAGAAAGAAAGAAAGAAGTCTAGACTTCCAGTAAAATAAGAGACATTAATTTAAGAGAATCAAGGGAATTATCATTTTGACCGGTTCACAACTTCTTAATAGATCTGGCCATTAGCAACACAGTCTAATTTGTTTCACCAAATTAACTGCTCTTTATGTCAAGTCCCCTGTGTAGGGTATGCTTGTATTTAGGTGGCATAAAAGTACTTAAGAGTGTTTATCAGATAAAGATGTTTTATTAAAAAAGGGACAATTGTGAATTTTCACCAGAGGTACTGCTCCAGGAAATCAAACGTGTTGTTCAAACTCTAATCTTATCTACTTTTAATTTTCAACTGAACCCAAAAAGCCAAAATACAAAGCTGTCACTGGAAGCTAAAAGGAGTGTCTTTGCATCATGTTCACTTACTAACCAAATGGTACATATTAGTATATTTTGAAAAGGTCTGGGAATAGGGGTACACCAAAATTATAATTTCCCCATTTTATAGAAATTAATTTTTAATTAAAAAAAAAAAAAAAAACCTGGAAGGCAGTCTGTGTTCCATTCTCAAGCCATGGGTTCCTTCAGAACTTAAAAAAAATCGGTTTTTGATATTCTACCATTCAAAAGTACTTGAATGGTAATCTGACAACTGATGTAGTCTAAATGTAGCAACTAGAAATATTTCACATTCTATATTTTTGTTATATTTCCATTTTATATTTTTCTTGTTTTAATCGATGAGGCCAAAAAAAATGAAAAACAAGTTGTTACTAAGTCTCACAGTCACAGCTAATGATGATATTACAAGTTTGAATATGCAGAAATGCAATGAGACATAAATAACTGAGCGATTATCAGTGATTGACAGCTTAAATTAAACGCAGTACCCATTCCAGGCTCAATAATAAATAAATAAATAGAAACATATACTGTATAAATGGTCAAAACATGTCTGTGTGACATTTTGAGGTGAGAAAAATCTGAATTAAACAGGGTACCGTATTAAAGTTTTACCAAATGAATGTTATTTAGTCTCTTTGATGATCTCTTTTAAGTATATCATGTATAAAATGATCAAAGGCTTTGTAACCTGCAAAGACTAAGTCTTTTTAAACGCAGTTGATATATGGCTCTCTCAAGGTGACCCCGATTAGACCAGCATGAGGTTCCTGAGCTAAACTGAACACTGTTATTAGAAACCAGATCAGAGTCCTGTGAGAAGATAATATAAATGATGCAGCAAGCACAGATTTGAGGTGATGCCATCCTTTAGTAACAACCATTGGAAGCAGTTGCACCAATTTTACTACAGGCATTCACTTCAAAAATAAAAGTCATCTTCTTAGGGGCCATTCACACAGACTGTATTTTTCCGTTCCACTGCGCTACATTTCCATTGTTTTCCTATGCTAATATATGCAAAAGACATGTTAAAAGAGCTGGAATTAAGTCAATTTCTTGACCATGCATTTTTTCTGTTCCACTTCCCTGTATCTCACATTTTTAACTGAATTTTAAGTCTTAATTCTACCACTCAACACATTTAAATATGACTCCCAAACTCCCAAACCTCTGCTGTGCTTTGTTCTATTTACTAATTACCACAGACAATTTCAAATGAAACGCTACAGCAGGTGTTTCTGCAATTTAAAAAACATTCTTGTTTTCTCAGTGAGTACATGAGAACTGGAAAAGTGAACACTAAATTCTCATCTGGTTCTCTCTAATAACTTGTAAGGGATCCTGCAGGGCCCGTCGCAACCTCAGAATGATATGAAGCTTATAACAAGAATTAGATCATGTATGTGACAGAAACAGGGCCCACCTCAACACACAGCCCCTTGCCTGTGTTCTGGGGATGTGGCATAGTCGAAAAAAATATTGTGTTCTTCTCTCACTTATCAATATTATCTATTGTTTCCCCCCTCAATGTTCTCTTTGTATCTGCGTTCATTCTGTACAGACTGCGCTTTGCATCAGGGGAGTACAAACACTGTCAAGCAATCAGTCAATGGATGTCATAATGTCACTGGAGTCCCCAATGGCTGTTCAAACCTCTAGAATCCAGGATGGAAATCAATGGCCATTGACATATGAGGGTGTTTCTTCATCTATGGACATTGTAACAGTATATCCCAGGGGCTGATTTTTATTAAAACTAACAGATATCAACTTGACCCAGACTTTATACAGACCCAGACTTTCAATATTAAACCATTAAAATCCAAACACTACCGTTCAAAAGTTTTAATGTTATCAAAGATATGGAAAATAAATCATTGTTTTCTATTTTAATATATTTTAAAATGTAATTTATTCCTGTGATGGCTGAATTGTCAGCATCATCACTCCAGTCTTCAGTGTCACATGGTCCTTTAGACATCATTCCAATATGCTGATTTGCTGCTTAAATGTTTTTATTTTTTTTTATTTCTTCTTATAATCAATGTCAGGATAATTTGATAAATAGAAAATAATAATAAAAAAAAAATTATTTGACATTGACATTATTTGACATTTTTTACTAATGCAAAAGTCATTAATGCATTGTTGCAAAAAAAAAAAGGATAATTAAATAAATTAATGATGACCCCAAACTTTTGAATGATAGTGTTTAAATAAGATGGTCCATTCTAGTAACTCATCCAATCTATAAAGCATATACTGTGTGTGTGTGTGTGTGTGTGTGTGTGTGTGTGTGTGTGTGTGTGTGTGTGTGTGTGTGTGTGTGTGTGTATATATTTTTTTTTTTTTTTAGAAAATTGACAAAAAAAAATGGCTTCTCTTGTGATGCATACATGTTCACTGTTCAACACAGTTGTCAAACTGTGTTGTAGGAGAAGACATTTTCTAAAGAGTCGATTTTTTTCAAAGGTGCACTGTTCACAAAACATTCATGCATGCATAGGGATGACGAATGAAAGGACAATATTTGCACAGGCTAATGTCAATATACAGTATGTAAATAGAGATATTACTGCTGATATACTTGGTACCCCCTCAGAGTCTCCATAAATAAATAGATAAATGGAGAGATGTTTTCCTGTTCCCTCAATCACACACAGAAGATGCATAATGACAACTGATGGGTTTCCATAGAAACCACCCTCCTGTGTTTAAATTCCAACAGCAGTGGCAAAAGCTAGATGTGTGTTACATGCAAACAGCAAAATTGTCCCAGGTATTCAAAAACAGGGTCATAGTTTGTTTGAACAATGAAGCCTGCTAAAATTGCTCCCTGGTTTACAATAAATTGCTTTGAAGCTGAGAGCAGACTAAATGCATTCAAGGCCAGCATGCTATACATTTTAATCATGCTCAATTAGAGTATCCAAATCTCAGGTTTACTTTCAAGTTAACACCATCTCTGTTCAGGATTACAGCACTAGAAGACAATATTAAAGGGGGGGTGAAATGCTCGTTTTCACTCAATATCCTGTTAATCTTGAGTACCTATAGAGTAGTACTGCATCCTTCATAACTCCAAAAAGTCTTTGGTTTTATTATATTCATAAGAGAAAGATAGTCTGTACCGATTTTTCCCGGAAAAACACGACCGGATGAAGGCGTGACGTGTGGGCGGAGCTAAAGAGTCACGAGCGCCAGTAGGCTTTTGCGTTGAGCGCTTCTGGAAGTTGAGGAAAAAAAACAACCAAAACAAACCATGGCTAACAGTCAGATTCAGCGTATATTTATGATCCAGAATCAGATCCAGAGGCTGAAATTTAACAAGAGCAGCCTCAGCAACAACGTCTCTATGTGGTATGTACTGAAACTGTATATATATTTGCTTAGCGGTTTTGGAAAATGATTAAGTTCCACTTTGTCGTCTTTTTTTTTTTTTTTTAACCTGTACATGTGTAAAGTGCAGTTTGATGACAACATCGCATGTTGTTTACTTGATGTGCTTACACGCCGATAGCTAAGTTAACAACACAGAGATATTTGAAGCAGTTTTACTCACCGCCTGCGGTTCCAACACACGATCGTGACCCTTTTTCGTTGGGACTGCATTATCCTTAAGAAATAAACAATGTGGAAATCTGGCATCAAACTGGGCCTTGTTTGTAAAACAAGCATCTTCGAAATGCAGGGAACAAACAAAAACACTTGCACAACTCCGTTGATGCTCTGTAAAAATAAACTCCATCCACTGGTCCCTTAATGCAGTTTCTCTTTAGGTAATCTGTGCAGGGTTGTCTTGCCCTGGCAAACAAAAACACACTTCTTTTGTGACATTCCGCGACGCTCTCGCTCTGGTCAGTGGATGTCTCGTCTCTGCTCTGCTATACAGGAGCGCGCGCTCTTCCGGCAGACGTGCCCGTAGGACCCATATAAGGAAATTCCACTCCATCTAACGTCACACAGAGCCATACTCGAAAAAAACTTTCCAAAACTTGTGACAAACTGGAAGGAGTATTTTTGGAACAGATATACTCCTTCAAACGTACAACTTAATTTTAAAAACTTTGTCCATGTTTAAAATGGGAATCCAACTCTTTAACAGTGTAAAAAACTCAGTATGCATGAAATAGCATCCCCCCCCCCCCCCTTTAAAGACATTACACCCAGCTCCTTTGGCTCAGATCACCAAACAGAAGAGAGCCAACATCAACGGACCACAGAAAATAAATGTGTTTTAAAAAACAAATCTGTTATAATTTTTAAGAGTTTCTTTCTTCTGTTTAAAATGAAAGATATTTTGAAGAATGTTGGTAACTGAACTGTTGCCACTGACTTCCACACAGTAAGGAGACAAAAAAGAAAGAAAGAAAAAAAAAAGCTATGGAGATCAATGGCTACTTGAGAGTGAGTACATGATGCCAGAGTTCTCATTTTAGGGGTGAACTATCCCTTTAATTAGTATACCACAGGTTTATACTAACTATAATAGTTGACTCAATAAGATTTGAATAGTAATGGATCACATACAGTATATGTTTTATATATATGCAGTGAAATACACTGTTGTTATTATTTTTTAATGAAAGAAGACTCAAGGCTCAACAAGGCTCAATTTTTGTTTAAAAATACAGTAAATTTTTTAATAATTTTACAATTTAAAATCATCTATATTAATATATGTTAGAATGTAATTTATACAATGTTCAGTAACATATGAAAGTGACATACAGCCAAATATGGTGACCCATACTCAGAATTCATGCTCTGCATTTAACACATCCAAAGTACACACACAGAGAGCAGTGAACACACTTCCGGAGCAGTGGGCAGCCATTTATGCTGCGGCACCCAGGGAGCAGTTTGGGGTTCATTGCCTTGATCAAGGGCACCTAACTCATGGTATTGCCAGCCTGAGATTCGAACCCACAACCCTAGGGTTAGGAGTCAAACTCTCTAACCACTAGGCTCACTTAAATATAATATATATACTGAACATGTGTGTGTGTAAATCACATTTAAACAGCCACTTATGTATACAAAAATAATAATAATAATAAAAAACATATACATATATATATATATATATATATATATATATATATATATATATATATAGTTTTTTATTTTTTATTTTATTTTTTTTTTTCATAAGTGGCTGTGTAAATGTGATTTAAGCTATGCTCTTTGAAATTAAATGTAGAACTTAATCAGTTTATTTCCGGGCAACAATGGCTCTGATTAAGCAGACCCAACAGCTATACGTTCTAATCAGCTCAGTGCAAAGTCTCATTTTCTTTATATATTTACACCCTACGAATGATTCTATGCCTTTATAAACAAAAGCAAATGTTATGAAATATAGTTTATCTGGGTTCTCAGAGAGAGAAGCCAGTTCTGATTAACCATTATGTGTTTAATTGGTTCTTGACTGAACAAATGATATGTTTACCCTATAATTACAGATCAGAATGAAATCCCAGCTAAATAATTGTGCATTTACTCAATCAGTGTTTACTAGCTTTGCATTTTTTCCTCACAGAATTAAAGGACATGTCCAATGAACTAATTCAATGTTTACATTTATATTGATTGATGCAATGAAAATGACAGTAGATGTCTGTGACTATATAAATGAAAGGCAGTAGGGCAGTAGAGTATGCAAAAGAAAATCATCATTCATCCATGAGCTATATATTTAAACTGAGGCATTTCCATTTAAACAAATCCTTCTTTTGTTTTTTTTTATTTATTTGTTTATTTATTTTATATATATTTTTTTATATATATGGCATATGTAAGGCCTTTCACACAACTGACACCCTTGGAAAAACCCTAGTATTTATTTATTAAATCTCTTCAAATTACATTTTCTATTTGTTTGCTTATTTATCTTTACAGTTCACTGTGGAGAGTTTTGTTAACGATAGCATTATCAGATTAAATTCCTATTAATATGTTAAACACCTCAATATTGACTTGGGCCTCCAGGTGGATAGGCAAACATCATTGTCCTCTAGACGTGCTTTACCAATAGTCCATCTTAAACTCTATTCCAGATTCTCGCTGGTCTCCATACACAGAGAAAAACTTAAGGTGTGTTTAAACGACAATAATTGTACTACAAAACAGTCAAGTTTTTCCTTTGCGTTTTTGAAAAGTTTCACAAACAGACAACAATGTTGTCAAAACAATCCCTTTTCAAAATGATCTTCGAAAACTACTAAAAACGCTGTAATAGCATGTCAGTCCAGTAGTTGGCGATGTCACTGTTTATCTGCGCACATATGCATTTCTATAGAATGAACACGTAATACACATACGCATGACATCAATGTTTTCACATACTCGTTTTTGTAGAGACAATAACGATATTGTTTTCAAAAGCTTACACTTAGAAACCCATTTTCAAAAGTTAGCATTTGCAGACTACTAAAATAGCACTGTCATTTAAATGAATGGTCAAAAAGTCTTACATTTTTAATTGAAATTGTTACGTGTAAATGTCCCTGTAAAACTGAATGGAGATACCGAACTAAGTAGATGCAAGTACAGCTGAGTGGATCGCTCACAATTTTCAGTCCTTTACTAATTACAGCTCACTAGATGAAAACTGTTAGTAACGTAATCTGCGTTACTCGTTTTCGGTAATGTATTCGTACTATTGTTTAGATTATAGACTTGTTTTAAACTTGAACCATATGGCCATGAGCTATATCGATATATTAAAAAAATATATATATCAACATGAAGTAAAGTAATTTTTTATTTTTTGTTTGTAAAATGGACAAAGTAACTTAAATACACACACAAAAAAAAATGAATCTAATCAACTTTAATCAAAATGAGAATCAAAACTATGCTGCATATACATATACATATCATTCACAAGAATCTTCTTCACTGGTGTCTTTGTCCTTGAGGTAGAGCAAGAAAACTAACTCAAATGTTTTTCTCTAGTGACTAAATGGGCACAATCTACTTACAGAAAGGCACTTCAAGGTCATTGGTTATCAGACACTCAAGCTTTCCACCTCCACACAAAACAATGCCAGCATTTCCTCTCCCATGTGCATTCAGGTGCCCAGGGGACCTGCGAGACTCTGTACTCTTCAGGTGGAACAAACCCGAATGCTCCTTGCACATAAATCCTTATAGTGTTCATTCATGGCTCGACATGTTGTGCAACTGAGATACATGCAACCTTTCTTTCAGCTTAGGATGTGCTTGGAGATCCAGCTTGACATGAATCAAAAGATTTTAATTATTTTAAGCCACATATACATTTTGATGCTCACTTTTACCACCTGAAGAATGTCATCTGGAGTAAAATAAGGACATTTACTAAGGTAATACATCATATTTATACACCGGCTTGTCAAGGAAATCAACAGGATGTTATCGCCTGTCATGGAGGATTTAAGGAGACAAATTATCTTTCATAATGATGCTCAGCTTTAAGAGAATATCAATGAACCATCCCTTGATGTGTCAGGATAGTCAAGCTGATGAGTTTTTGGCTGTTGATATGAGAAAGCATTATAGATTGGGTCATCATGTTGGTGTATAATTAGCATGTGATTTTATGAGAGTGTGTTAAATTTTAATGCCTATAATAAAATTTATATATGGGATAATTTTCTTAAGAATAGGAAAGGAAATTATAAAAGCAAAAATAAAGGCATCATGATGATGATAAATACAAATGTCCTTGGTTAGAAACTATGAATAATGAATGATAAAATACAAAAAATATGCAGATAGATAGATAGATAGATAAATAGATATCCCCATTATTTACAATACATATAAAATATGTAACTTGGGGGGCTTATTTTATCTTTTTTATAAAAAATAAATAAATAAATAAATTAAAAAAAAACATAAAATCCTTTTTTTTACACAAATCCAAAACACTGCAGTGTCCACAAATCCCTAAATTCCACAAATGTTGATATTCAGATGAAATGACAAAAGTATTGAGTATTGAGATATTCAAAAATAAAAGCAAAACTCTCCACAACAAGCTGCATTATAGCTTAAGACTTGTTCTGTAGTTTTATACATTTGTCTCTTCTAGCTAACACAACTGAATAGTGTTGAAATTTGCTGATAGGCATAAGTTTTACGTTCAGCATCATAAACCCTTCGATCTCGAGTCCTCAGACAGTCTAACTGTTGGTTTTTACACAATTTTGTGACCTTTTCTAAGGCAGTTTTTTGAAAAGGACAGCTAGCATACCGCAAATTTCTCATGAAGGTGAACAGCGACAGGTGACACAGACTAGCCGAGCTTTAGGCGGTGTGAGCGTGTAAGTGCTGAGAAACTCCCCAAAAACCTAAAGCGCTGACGTACACCTGCTGTCAGGCCAAATGCCAAACAGCCTGCCAACTTCAACCGCACCGCACTCATGCTAACTCACACTTCAGCATGCTGGGAAAAGAAAAGCAAGACATTTTGGTCAATGGACCAAAATGTCACTTCAGAAAACAGGAAATATCCATTTATTTCACAGAATATTTATGAGGTTATATCACATTAGATCTGATGTATGACCTGTCGAGAGTTCGTAAGTGGATGCTATTAGCGTAAGGACGTCCTCGAACATAAAACAGCACAAAGAAAGATTAATTGAGTAGAAACAACAGGATGCATAAACAGAGAAATTCAAACATGCTGAAGTCCTTTGACTATCAGACATCAGTTCCCCACCGTCACACACATGACAGATATTCCAAGGACTTTTTAGTAGTTGTTTGACGGCATGTTAACAGAGGGTTGTGCGTCTGAAGAAACATCTTTGCTATGGTAATGCATCTTTCTTTTACAGAAACCTTATGAATAATAAACATCACTACATTTGAAAGTCAACTACAAGGTAGACTCAAGTACAAGGTGACAAATAAACATTACAAATAATCAACGCAGTGACAAAACAACTGAATATTAGGGAAAGTTTGGAGATGTAGCTACAAGGGGCAATGCTACTAATATCTGCGGTTTCCACAGAGTATCTTCACTGTTTTTGCTAAACATCCATCTGTGAAAGTACTGCAGTTGTTTTATGTTCCTAGTTTAAATGTTCATGATGTTAATGAATTTCTACCATTATTCCCTAAAGGAAGTGTGAATGTGATTTCATAAAAGAGCTTCACTGGTGGCCAACCAAGAATCACTGCTTTGAAAGTGCAGCTTTTATGCAAGCCATTAATGTGAATGTCTTTGCCAGCCTGCTGATTTCTCACTGATCTATTAAAAACTGGCATCAGTATTCAGCACCATATGTAAACTAGTGAATTAAGCAAGTGCAAACAAATCAGACTGTCTATGCATCAGCTATCTGGGTCATGCATGAAAAACGAGTGCCTTTTGCTGTTTGATAAGGTGATTTCTTGTCTTTCTTGTAAAGTTTTATACATTATATGAGACAAAGGTGTTCATAATTGCAAGCTAAATAAAATAAAAAATTATATGGACAAATATGTCTACAGAAATATATAGTTCACTCAGAAATTACAATCGGGCAATCTAAAAAGTAAATGGCTTTGTTTTGAAACAGAGCATATTTGGAGAAGTGTGGCATGACTTGCTCACCAATGAATCCTCTGCGGTGAATGGGTGCCGTCAGAATAAAAGTCCAAACAGCTGATAAAAACATCACAATAATCTACAAGAGATACACATGACTACAGTCAGCCAACAAGTCTTGTGAACAGCTGCATGTTTGCAAAAAACACACATGTTGTTTTTTGTTTGTTTGTTTGTTTGTTTGTTTGTTTTGGGCAAAACAACAATCCATATCCATAATAATCCTTTTTTGATGCCACTTGTAGGGATGTTCCAAATGAAAGTGAACACAGAAAGTCCATTAACGAAGGGCCCTTCCAGAGTCTGTTAGCGAAGGGAAACTGCAATGGGAGTGATTTCCATTTGTGATCATGTGATCTTTGGTTAGGAGATCTTGTGATGCTTTTAAAATTAAATTTGGGGTTGATTTTGAGTTCACTTACAAACATAAATAGAATAGGCTAATGAAATTTGTCTATTTTAATGTAAGACGAGTTTTTTTTTCAGTGATAGAAATATGATTTAAGACAATAGTGTAAGCAATTTTTGTTTGAAAACGTTTAATAGTAAATAAGACAATTAGACAATATTTGAATAAAATAAAAATAATAAGAAGAAATATTTATTTGCAACAACTGATGGAGCATTGTCAAGGTAACATTTGGTCAGTCATTCCCTTCGCCAATGGAGTTCCAAACGCTTATACAAGACAGCAATGCCCTACACCCTTCAAAGAACACGCTTCAAGTGCTCTGCCCTTCGAAGGGAGTAGCATAGGGATGCTCAATTCCACTTGAAATGCACCCCACCATTTATTTTCCCGTAAGAGCGGGAGCGGCCATATGTAAATTTAATGTGTCTGGCTTCCGGTGTCATCTGCTTCCAGCTATTTTTAGCTGTACAAAGCAGCTCATTTTGCGGCTTGATATTTCACACTTGTATTTATTACCATATTATTTTAATGTATTATCTTAATATTATATTATGAACACACTGGTTTGTAGTGCAAATAGTTTTACTGTTTACTGCACTTTGTATTTCTTCTCGTTTTTTCCCTACAGCATCTCGCACACTGACAGAAAATGCTTTCTTAGAAAACGCTTACTTCCGCTTTGAAAAATAAGGTGGATAGGAGTGAACCGTCTTTGTATTTCTATATTCTTTGACATTTCTCTCCTGATTCAGACTGATTAAAACACATTAATGGAAGATTTCTTAATTTCAAACAAACACTTTATAAGTGTTGTGTGGATTATTGGGTTATTATCAGCTGTTTGGATTCTCATTCCGACGGCACTCATTAACTGCAGAGGATCCATCAGTGAGCAGCTGAGATGCTATGAAGCACATTATAAGTGCAACACATAAAACAAGTTTTCCAAAAGGCATACAGAGTATCTTCTAAGCATTTTGCCATTACTTTAAGCCTAAATCCTAAGAGAAGTAGACTGCCTTCGCTTTCCTAAAATGAATTCGCTCTTTCATCAAAACAAATTCACAGTGTGGCCACTGGGAGAGAAAGAGGCATGTGCTCTCAGTGAGCTCTTTAATCACTAAACTGAGTTGAACATGCAAACACTTAGTGCTACAAGTAGCCCCTGAAGTTGCTATTGCTGTGTTTGTGTTGATTAAATGTGCCTCTCTGACTCGGAGACGGAAGGCCAGGACAGAGGTAAAAGCCCCTCATCTCTCACTGTGAGAAGTTTAGCGAAGTCGAGGCTGCTTTACCCGCTTGCCCGTATAATCCCAGCTCAATTATTCACTTTTGCAACCTGAGGCAGGTAATATCAATGACTTGCGGGGGATTAGACTTTCCAATAAACAAGATGGAAAAAGCTTGACAGAAACACACCTGCTGTGAGCAGAAAACAACAACAGAGGTGTCTAAAATTAGCCCTACAAGTATGTACTACAGTGAAGATGCTGCTATGAGAAGACCACTTTATCTCACACAATGATGTGTGTCAGAAATCTCAACTCATCGTTTTATTACCACTTGTCTATTATACACAAATAGAGTGAGTGTCTACTTGAAAGGATGGCTGTTATGTCTGGATGTTAGAGGGACAGAAATGGAAATGGTCCACCTAGTATTTTTGTTGTGTTTATGTTGCCTTGATTATTATTTGTTTTATTATTATGTATTTTTTTGTTTGTTTGTTTGTTTTATCCACCATGGGATAAAAGAATTCAGAATTTTGAGATATAAAGTCAGAATTACAAGATGTAATTCTCAGAATTCAAGGTGAATATGGTAATAATTGTGAAATTAAAAACTGTAATTACATTTTTTTTAAATCATACAATTCTGACAAGAATTGCAAGATATAAATCCACAATTCTGAGAAAAAAAGTCCGAATTGTGAGATATAACATTAAAATTGCACGATTAAAAAAGAAAGAATTATGAGATAAAAAGTCACAACTACATTTTTTTATTTCTTATTCCATGGCAGGGGAATTATTTTTTTGTAAATGCAGAAAATTTAAGTATGAGTTTATAGTATATCTTTAAATTTTCAGAATTGTGAGTTTATACTGATTTCTTTATGGAAGCCTGTTTCAAGCTCAGCATAAACATAAAGTCTGAATTGCGATTACCTGTTTTACTTTTACTATGCCATAACGGAAACATGGATGAGCTGATATAATGAGCAGTAATTCAGATCATGTGATCTAACATGTCAGCACTTCAGACTGAAGGTCCAGAATCCATGGCAGCTTTCAATGGCCAAGGCCCACCCATGAGCCCATTTGAGCGACATGTCAAACAACCAATCACAGTTAGCCTCATTCATCGTCACGTTTCGGGGGCTGGAAATGTTGCCATGATAACAGATTGGTGTGTAAAACTCTCATACGTATTTTAAATGCTATGCTGCAAACTTTAAATATTTCACATATTTTTGAATATCCAGTATTTAGTTGATCCTGATAAGCGCTCATCGTCACAGTTGTAAACGTTATGGTTTTCTTCTTTCGTGAGGGTGTTATGGCATCTTTGTTTCCTGGCAGAACGTTAAAGAATGCGACACACACGTCTCCCAGAAATCCTGTATAATTCAACCAATCCGATGACAACTTCGAAACTCACTTTTGTGTGCCTTATGCATCAGACGTTCAGCCAACGGTCCGTGGGTGTGACGTCTGAGGCTGAGATGAGTTGTGAACAAACACAAGTGTAAACATTTTTCAAAAGTTTTATTCATCATTTAAAAATATAAATAAACAAATAAAATACTGAGGAAAAAATGAGTGGATCTCTAAAAACTCATTAGTCTGATGACTCTTAATGCAGCTCACATTAATGTGGGTGTGTTTATATCCCTCTATCAGTAGATAAAGCACCCATGATGCATTGCTTCACAACATGCATTAACTAACAGCATGCATGCATGTCTCCACAATATCTCCACAATGTTTCATACTCACAAATTACACCTGTAATTTTAAAGCAATATAAAGGTCAAAGCTCTGATTATTAAAGTATTTAGTCAATGCTCTGAATATAGTCTGATAATTCAATAATGTGGTTTTAATCAAGATCTACTGAACCACTAGAGAACATTTTTAATGAACTGGACCTTGTTGGGGTGTAAGAGCTGTCTGAGAGGTCAAATGAGATGCTGATTACCCATAATTCTCCTTAGCAATTAATCTTTTCTTACTTATTTGAATGATAAAAATAATCAAGCTAATTAAACTGACTGAGCTTGACCAGGGCACTATTATAAAAGTCTCTTTTCTCTTTAGTAACAATACATGCATAATAATTTTTTCGACATCACAGAGGTCAAAAGGTACCAAAAGTGATTCTGATATACAGTGCGTATCTACACAGTCTTTACCTCAGTGGTTTATTTTTAGACCAATTAACTGCCTCTGTTGTGTTGTGTTGTATTGTATTCGGAGTTACATAGGAAAGGAGTTCTGCTCTGCACAAAGGAGTGATGCATTGCGGTTCTGCAGGGGTCTGAGATAATAAAGTACTTTGTTCACAGATGTCAGCTGGGAATGTGTTACGCACATAAAATGGCATTATTTACCGTTTCTGCAAGCTCTCATGCTCCACAGAAGAAATATACATGTCTACATTCTTCAGTTAAACACTTCAACGCTGACAGAAAATTTACGAAATCTACAATATATTGGCCATAATGTATTGCAGCACACTACAGTGAGCCGCTATGAATATTTGAGAACATTTGCAGATAAAAGAGTCGCACAAAACAGAATTACCTAAAATTATCATTGAGATTCCTATTAAGGGAAGAAAATATATATTTTTAATGTTATTAATTGAATATTTTCACATTCTTGATTAATGCAATGAAAAATGTTATAAGATCGACATTGTTTTCATAATACCTTTTGTTATTCCATTTTCTACTACACTCAAAAAAGTGGAAGAAATAAGTATTAACAATTATTGTAATAATAATGAAAACTTAGAACACTTTATCTAGAAAATACAATAAGAGTTTGGTTCAAAACGCGACAAACACCTTTCCTTTTTTCTTTTTTCAGTATCAGTATTGTATCTGGTCAGTTTTGAAAAGTAAATTGTTAATTTTACGCAAAATGCGATATTCGTGAGTTATTCTGTGATATTTTCTCCCTTTTTTTCTAAAACCGTTACAAACTCCTATCACCCCCTTTTTGCAGAATGCAATATATCCGCTCAACCACGCACTCTACAGTAACGGCGGCACTTTGAATACACCCGACATCCTAGTTTTCATTATCTACTTTGTACTTTTTGATCAACAAACTAGGGCTGCACAATAAATCGCATGTGATTGTCATGATGTCTCATCATTAAAGCCGGTTCTTTGATTAATAGTACCGGTAAATCTCCATGTGCTCTCAGATGTAAATTATTCAGATGCATTTAATACACAGAGCCGTAAATCACTGACAAGCTAAGCTATATCACTTTCATAACTTCTTTTTAATAACTTTCATATTGATTCAATGGATTTTTTTTGCATTTTGAAAAAAACAAAACAAAAAAAACAATGGATTACCATGGATGAATTGTATTGGGGGGGGGGGGGGGTTATAAAAAAAAATCTTTGAAAATCAAAATCTGGATTTGAAATTTTAATGTTATTATAACCTATAGAAGCTATGTGAAAGTTTGAAACAGAAAATAGTGGTTTTCATCTAGCCACTTTCCTGGTAAAGAAAACGCATTTTTACACAAATTAATCAAACGGATTTATAGCGTTTTGGAACCAAACTCTTCATATTATTCATCCTC
Organism: Carassius auratus; assembly: GCF_003368295.1. Lineage (NCBI taxonomy): Eukaryota > Metazoa > Chordata > Actinopteri > Cypriniformes > Cyprinidae > Carassius > Carassius auratus. Next base: position 187,412 of record NW_020523597.1, read on the forward strand.
TCATAGGGATTACATTCTCCTAGTTTCTAAATGATTCAACGCCTAATGTGACATACATATATATGCAAATCCAGACAGTATGATGGGAAGCAGAGTACAGCAGAAGCTGTGTGTGTCCTCTCTAACGCATCCCTGAGTGTTTTAGTTCTGTCATTCAGGCTCCTTTGAATGCAGACATCTAATGTTAGTGTGAAAGACAGCAGATAAGCTGCGGCCATGTTTAAACGATTGTTTGCGTATTTTAATGAATTCTTGAGAGGTGCCCTCTGGCTGGTGATTGATTGCACAAATGCAGTGCTTAATTTAACATGGCTTAGTAATTGCACCAGGTTCCTTATGCACCAGCAAGAAAACTACTGACAGAGCAAGTCAATGAATGACGCTGTACTGGATCCACTTTGGAAGGAAACTGGATGAAAACCACAGAAGAAATAAATGTTTATGCTCCTTGAGAAGGATCAAATCGATCAAGGGCGCATTTCAAGATCTGGGAATGATAAGTTACAATGACTGAAATACTCAAATGTGCTGGTTATAATAAACTTTGTATTGCTCTTCAACCGTTCTACTATATTTCTGCTTGTCCCATCATTCTTTATTCTTTTATCAAACCAGGCTATCAAACAATAAAAAGTTACATAGCAGACATTTTTATCCAAAAGCAATTTACTGCACACTTATTACAGTAAAAATCCTGCTAGGGAAACATGGGATTAAGTGTCTTGCTCAAAGGCACAATAATGTTAGGGCATGGATCAACTCTAAACTACAACTATTACCTCACCACATGCCCAGCAAAAGCATTTTGGATAAGTCTGGCAAGAAAATATTAACCCCATATTAACTTTAGCAAATACCACCATTAAAACACATCTCTTTAAAAAAAATTACAGTTTACTATACTATAAGAAAGAGAGAGAGAGAGAGAGAGAGAGAGATTTTTTTATATAATTCTAAGTATTATATAAACTATCTATAACACAAAGTATGCTGCAACTTATATTCAACAATTTGAACAAAAATTGGAAACATACATTTGTAATCTAGCACAGGCCAAAAAAAAAAAACACACACATTCCATATATATATATATATCCTCAGAATTGAGTGTACATCTCACAGGCGTTTTTTTAATATCATGTTTTTAAAATTATACAATTATATTATAATCTCGTATTTTATTTATAGTATAATATTTTAATCGTTATATTTTACGATTCAGATTTTGTTCCTACTAATTTTACATGTACTGTATATCTTGCAATTCTGAGGAAAAATGTCAGAATTGTAAAATATGAAGTCAGATTTGCATAACACATTTTTTTCCTGAATTCTTGGTTTATATATAGCAATTCTGACTTTTTCTTCTCTGAATTTCTGAAGTGTATGTATCACAGTTCTGACTTTATATCTTAAAATGTGTACAAAATAAATTATGTTATTTTTTTTATTTTGTTTTATTTTATTTTGTTGTTGACTATCAATAGGTCAAAGTTTAGTAAATGATATTGATGATATTAACTCTAAGAGTAATTCTCTTAAAGAACTAATCATCTTTTCTGGCCCTGAGACAAAAAAAAAAACAAAAACAAAAAAAACACCAATGTTCAGTGATACAGTTTAACAAACAGATATGAAATCATAACATTACTTCAAAATGTACAGTATGTGTATTAATGCTGGGTGTATAAAGTGAATGTGTGAGGCATTTTTCACAATGTGCTAACAACATTCAGCACTTAACAGGCTGCAAAGCATGCCTGTACACAAAACCATCTGTTGAACTCCACAATGAAAGCATAATGGGCCACCCCCAGCCAAATTCTATTGAATGAATGTGTCAAATGGATCATTTCACTATGCTAATGGGATGCAAATGCGTTGGTTTTATGTATACATGTGTCATATGTGTGCACTTTCATCCTGATGTGTATTATTTGTTGTTTAGGGGAGGAAGATGAACGTGCCAGCGCAGGGCCACAAAGCATTGATTAATGTGTCTCTTTTAAAAATGCAAATGACTTGGCAGGGGCAGATCCTGTTGGTCTAGTGTTGGGTCAAGAACACCTGTGTCTTTGCCAGGAATTCATAACCAGCAGGACACGTACCGCAAGAGTCCCCAGAGAGAATTTAATCCGCAGGGTTGATTTATTTGATAAAAGGACATTCCATTCATTCTGAAGAAGGGGGAAATGAAAGAGCAGAACTGGCTCAATAGCCTCAAAAAAAGCAAGAGGAATGCAAATAGCCAATCCAGGGAAGTAATAGTTTTCATTTCTGCATTTCACAGCGGTTCAGACGTTTCCTCCACTAGAATGCGTGCGTAACTTTCAACGTATTCCATTTTCATGCATGGTAAAACATACCATTCACCCAATCTCATCTCAAACACCTTCTATGGGAACTGAAAAAAAAAAGCAATAATATATCCTCCCGACTGGTAGATTAACGTTTGATTCTTATTCAAGGAAAGCACTGTGAGTTCCCTGGCAGATTCTGTTCTGTTTTTCTACCGCTTCATTTTCCCTGAAACATAGAAAATCAGTATGCAAGGGCCAGAACGTAACAACAAAGATAAATTGAAATGTCATTTTTTATTCATGTGAAGAGATTGTAGGTGTGGGCTGGCCCAGTGCAGGGATACTGCTGCACAAATGAATGCTGACAGTACACACCATCCCCAGCAGCCTGTTTTACTCTCTCAGCTCCTGCCTGATATTATATATAGATGTTTTATCGCACATTGGGTCGAAGAGTTTGCATTTATGGCCAAGTTATCTCACGTATTCGCCGAGAGGCCATGTAGGACTGATCAATGTAGACATATTCAATAAAAAACAGCCTTAATTGCACTTCCTTTCCTATTTAGGCTAAACCAGGGCTCTAATTTTACACTAGCTTAGCATGGCGCATAAATATACTTCAAAATTAAATTTGAAGCTTATCCGTTTCTAAAATAAGCAGACATTTGACTGTAAAGCTCTGTTTCCTGTTGATCTTCTCTGTAAAGTTCCACTTTCCTGCCTTCTTTCATAGCACAAATGATGGAAGAGAGTTGGATAATCCACTCACGTTCAAACCGGTAAAAGATTCTCAATGTGCTTCAGCGTAATACTCCAGAATCAAATTTTAAAGATGATTTATTATTCATACGCCTCTTGATGAGGTGAAGGAAAGGATTTAAGCGAGTAATCGAGAAGGGAAGCTGAACTTACAGTCTTCTGAATTTTCTGGAATCTGTAATACACAGAATACGTCTAATTTTCAAAGTAAATGCATTAAAGAAGTGATGGACAAACCCATACTTAGAATCTGCATTGCCAATAAGGCCCAAGATAAAATAAATGTACATTTGATGTCTGGATTATTTATTAGGAATCATATCATAAGGAATTAAATAAACAAGCCTTATGTACTATGAAAAACTTCTCATCAGTATAAAAACTTAAAGGGGTCATATGATGCAATTTAAAATTTTCCTTTCTCTTCAGAGTGTTGAAGAAGCATGAAGAAGATCTGTAAAGTTGCAAAGACTAAAGTCTCAAATCCAAAGAGATATTCTTTATCAAAGTTAAGACTCTGCCACTCCCCCTAAAACGGCTCATTCAAACACGCCCCCATGTCTATGTCACTATGTGGAAATATTTGCGTAATGCCACCCAAATGTTCACACAAAGAAAGAAGGCATGGTTTCAGTAACCACAGTTAGTGCTGAAGCAGTCATGTCAGGGAGATGCTGTGTGTATCTAGACGAAAGCAAAAACAGGAGATAATTCTGACTTTGCAACAACAATCTGGTTCTTCTGAATCAGCTACTGGAAGTATGTTTTGTTTTAAGTTTAAGTATTTGCTATTTTAATGTTTCAATGTGGAGTTTTGCACGTCGTGTGTGTGTGTGTGTGTGTGTGTGTGTGTGTGTGTGTGTGTGTGTGTGAGATAGAGAGAGAGAGAGACAGGGTCACAAAGTGGAGACAGTTGTCTTAACCGTCAGTGCCTTGTACTGCAAAAACATAAATGATTCATCACGGTGTCTGACACACAACTCTGTTCCCCTTTCGGACTTTAACTGATGGTAAATCTAAGGACATAATTAACTGTCATTACATGTATTTTGAAAGATGAAGCTCGCGATTATGGAAAGGGGCATTATATTTACGATGAGTGCTTGCGGTGTTCGGCCAAACGCAATGCACTGGGTCAGTTGGCCAATCAGAGCAGATTAAACAATAATTTTTGGACATCAGAAATAAACAAAAACTATATAAAAAGATCTAACTATCCAAATTTACACATAAATGCCTCATGGGTTTTCTATGACTTTTTTGACCATTTGTAGTGTTACACCAAATTAATTAATTAAAAATAAAATTAAATTTTTTTATTATTAACCGTCTTTATGAGTGAGTCATTGAATCATTTACTCGGCCGAGTTATTCAGTCAATTTTGCTGTTGCGCTCTGTGGAAATATTAATGTTAATGAGGTAAGAATTAGCAATTGGCGTTTGTACCTAAACTGTTAGACCTTGCATCCCTACCAAGACAAACAACAATAAGAATACAATGTGTAAATATCTGCCAACCCTAACAGCTTCCATTCTGAATATACTCAAGATATCCTAGCTAAACAAAGAGTTTATTTTGAACAAAGTCCCTGATGAGTTCAGCGCCCATCTAGCTTTCTATTTTTGCCTCTATACATCACATGTAAGCAATTGCATTCTCACCTAAACCTTTTAGTCAGTCATTGCATTTAAAAATGGATGAAGCACCTAACTGTATCTGCTAGTCTTGTTTGACAGTTCAAGTAGCATCTAAGGGCCTGAGCTTTCACCTCCTGCAGAGCTTGTCTCTCTGACAATTACCTGGAAGACAACGTAGAGAGGGGAACACCACTATTTGCATTTTCTTAAAAGGAGGAGTGAAGAATGACTGATGACACAGCAAACCTGGAGATACACTCTTTCTGCTCACCCACACAAGAAAAAGCACCAACGAAGAAAGGAAAGCAAAAGGAAAGGAAAGGAAAGGAAAGGAAAGGAAAGGAAAGAGTCATCGTGGGTTCTGTTTTGTACCTTTAAAACCTGATAAACAAGGCTGGGTAGATTACTTAAAAATTGTAATTCATTGATGATTATTAAATGATTCAAAACTGCAGTTAACTAGTAATTCTGGTTACTTATCATTCTGCCTACATTTTATATAATTTTTATCTAACTTGTTTCATACCATTAATTGTACCACATTGTTATAAAAAAGCGCAGAGACAGAAAATATATTTCATTCTATGATATCAACATCCTAAAACGCATTAAGCTTTTCAAAGCTAAATGTGATGACTCAGAAGGATTTTTAGAAAGGGAACTTTAAAAGCGAAAATTAATAAATTATACATAAATTGCTGCCATTGTGTGAAGAATATGTAATCATGTAATTCATAAAAAAAGTAATCTAATTACAAGTACATTGTTTTTGGATACATATATATTTACATTTACTACCCAGCACTGCTGATGAGTATTATAAGTTATTAGAAATGACCATATTACTAATTATAAAGAACTACTTTTGATTTTATTAATAAAAAATTACTTTCTCTAAGATGTCATAAAAGAACCTAAACTGCATTGTCTTTCAAAATAAACTTTTTCTAGTATGGTAAGAAAATATGACAAATATATACAGCTTTGTCTTCTAATTAACATTGATCTGGGCAGCACTTTGAATGTACTTTCCAAATTCTAGTTTTAACACTGATGACAATAATTCAATGAAATATAGGGACAAACTGTTAAATTATTCATATCATTCAATGGTCATTTTGCTTTTATAGAGTAAAATGCATGAATAAAATAATAATTGTAAAATTTTGAGATGCAGCCCAACTGTTGTAACCACACACTTGATGTCCATCCCATTCCAGCCATCTGATAATGTGCATGAGATAACCCCGCTCATGGCCTTACAGCACAAAGCCAGCACTGATAAGCTCCATTAATTAAACCGCATCCTGCTCAGGGATTCACCAGCAAGTGATCTGTACACTTTTGATTACTGACCTTTTCAAAGTTTCAGCTGTTTTACCTCCCACTTTATTAGAATTTTTTTATTACCACAAGATGTATTACTACGAGCCAGTCCCTCACTACTCTTCCGTTGCATCCCGAACATACAGCCCTGCAAAACTATCGCTGGTCCTGGCAGCAGATTGGGATTCTTGACTTCTCTTTCTGCCAGCCTCCACTATTAAATGTAATTTCAAAATATCAGGTTGGTGCCAGCACACTGTACATGGGATTTCGTTAAAATTTGTAGCAATGCAAAAAATCCACAGTTGCTTACTGACAGAACTTGTACTTACAACCCATCAACAAATTTCCAAGAAACGAGCGAACCAGGGAAAGAAATCTTTCAACTGCTAATTATCACATCTCAATTATGTTGCAAAAGTGCTTTGTTATTGCAGTAAGGGCGCAGAGATTCCATTAGGGAGTAAAAAACATGAATTCTGTGAGATGGAAGAGAGCTGAATTGTTAACCTTGATCTGCCAGTTTGATATAAAACGGTTTTTGTAAAGAAGCTGAAGAAATATAAAGATGCTCTTTGCAAGTAAATTCCCAATGACAAAATTACATGCATTTAAATGTAGCTCACCTGCTCCAGGACATAAATTATTCATTTGAAACAGTTCTTCTTTAATAAAGTTGTCCCACCAATCGGTTACCCTGACATATTTGTTTCACTCCAACCCCGATTTGTTGTGATGGCTTCTTGAGATATTACATTAATATTGATCTTGTATACTGAACAAATGCTCCATAATGTGGCCTGTCTTGAACATTTTGTTTTTCTTGGATGGATGAATCCCTGCTGCCAAACGAGTAGAATATGCAGATGATCGCATTCCCTCATGTGACATTTGAGAGGAGATTCTACATTCTCCTTCATCTTCCTCAACCTCTCCGTCTCTCCCCAGAGTCATGTGATCACAGCAATAGCGCAAAGAGTAAAATGATGCTTTTGAAGTCATTGATGGTGCTTTTTCCCTTCTTTGAGAACAAACAGATTATCTCACACCCTTCCTCTCCTTGGCTAAGATGTGTATGGAGCACAGAAGAGCTTTCATCCGTTTCATCATGTTTCAGACAGCTCAGCCCTCAGAGCTGATCTTGTCAGACCTTTCTGAAGGTAACACCCGAAACCACTGGCTTTGATTTCAGTCCCACATCTCCATAAACTCAACCACACATTGATCAATAAGTCTATATTCATATAGCTTTGTGCAACCTGATTTTTAACTAATGCCATAGAGTCTAGACCACAAAGACCAAAAAGTCACCATCTGACCGACATGCAAAGGCAACCACTATTTGCTTTATGTGACATTAAATGGACATTCTAGTTCACCCAGGAAAAATGGGAGACTAAGCAATGATAAGCATAGAATAGAGTAGAATAGAACAAAATAAAATATTTGAAACGAGCATCCACCCTCCCATATATACTCCCATTTGTATATATATATATATATATATATATATATATATATATATATATATATATATATATATATATATATATATATATATATATATATATATATATATATATATGGCAAGCCATTTAGGAAATAATTATATTTATAATATGAAGTCTGAATATATAGAATAAAAAGTCTGAATATATAGAATAAAAAGTCTGAATATATTGAATAAAATTCTGAATATATAAAATTAATGTCTGAATATATATTGAATGAAAGCCTGAATATATATAGAATGAAAGTTTGAATGTATGGAATGAAAGTCTGAATATATGGGATTAAAGTCTGAATATATATATATATATATATATATATATATATATATATATATATATATATATATATATATATATATATATATATATAGAATGAAAGAATATATTCAGACATGTTTTATATATTCAGACTTTCATTCTCCATATTCAGACTTCACATTATAAATATAATTATTTCCTGAATAGCTTGCCATATATATATATATATATATATATATATATATATATATATATATATATATATACATACATATATATACACACACACACACACACACATATACATAAACTGTTAAATGGAACACCACATCAAATAGGTTTGATGATTTTTTTTTTTTTTTTTGTGGGAACAACTTATTACCATTGCTGTGGGCGAATACACACATGACAAGGTTTGACAGCAGTCATTGGACATCTCCTTCACATCCTTACTTATTAATTGTAATGTATCCCAGGGGTATGAGATGCCAAAACAGTTCGGCAGATAGATTTTTTAACCGGCAAAAGCTTGTCCAAAAGGCATGTCCCCCCGCTTGGCAGATAAGCAGTGAGGGATGATGTGTGAGAAAGACAGAGGCGTATTGTCTCTCTGGTGTTACTCACTCATCTCTCTCTGTCTCCACTTCTTCTGCCTCTCCTGCATGCTATTATCCCGCCCTTGGGTTTGCCCATCACATACATCAAATTCAGCTTGCCGGCTCCAAGATTGTGCCATGTAAATTATTCAACCCAGAAAGCACTTGAGAAGGAGCAATCATAGTACACAGCCTTTTGCAGCACTGATATACATTTCAGAAATGTATATTTACAGAACAATATATTTACAAACCCTAATGGAAAAGAAAAGATTATAAAAATCTAAATGTTAAGACATACTGCAATTAAATTCATGCTGTGAGATAATTTACAGTTTAATTTGCTAATATATACCATGAATGGGGAAGACAACACAAGTTTCCTTAAAAGTAGTTGCTGTGTGTATTGCTTTTTTTAAAAAGCAATCTTGTCTGTCCAAGAATCATCTGAGTCAGGAAAAACAGCCTCTATATTGGCTGTAAGAATTAATGACACCTGTGGAAGACTGATGTGTATCAAACCCTCTGGAAACCAACATTGTAGTAGTCAATGTCAATTAAAAAGTCACTGTTATATTAGCATGCAAATGAATATATACTTTTCTTTTTAAAGCATATCAACAATAACTCAAAACAATAATATATCAGAGATAAAGTATTTATTGTACAGGTCACCCAAAAAGTAATATTTTTTCATCAACTCTCTCTTTCTCTCTCACACACACACACACACACACACACACATATATACATACACAGCAACTCTGAGTTTATTGCTCAGAATTGTGTGTACATCTCACAAGCGTTTTTAATCTCATATTAAATACAAGGTTATATATATATGTGTGTGTGTGTGTATTATATATATATATCACATTTTTCATAATCTAATATTTTAATCTTTTTTTTTTTTTACAATTCCGATCAGGCCAAAGAGAAAGTAGTATAGTCCTCCTTTTCACCTAATTGGCTCAGCATGTGAAAAAGGAACTGTGATACACTGACGAATCTGATGGTACTAGGAAAAAGGCCACGGAGGGTAACAGCATTACTGAGATGAAACAGAAGTTTAACTGAAGTCTTGAGCACTTCGCTGCGAGTAATACAGACGATGACTCATGCTAATGCATCAGAGGGAGTTCACACCTGAAATCTGCACATCCACTCTGTTTGACAATGTTGTAGATTGTGAGAAAAATCATGAGACGCTTTTATCATTAGGTGTTTTATACGTTGTCAAAGTTGCTCTGAAGATCTCTCCTTGAGGCTTTGTCTCTTTAAAGTGTTTGACTGCAAAACTAAAGTGAAAGAACCTTTTTTTTTTTTCAGATGTATCTCACAGAGGAAGTCTTTCCAGTCTCTGATTATCTGCAGTGGAGTTTCAGTCATGTACCGCGAACAGCTGGAGTTTTTCGCTATTTCCAGGTAAACTTAACGCACTTTGCGACTTTAAATCTCCTGAAGGAAGAACTTGCTTGGCTTGGGTTTCAGATATGGCAGGTGTTTGTGTAGGAGTCGACATCCCGTTTAAGCATGAATGATTATGTGTGTTGTAGGGTTGTGTCATAAGCATGTGGACTGCCTGTCAATGCCTATCAGCAGGCCTCTTTAACCTCCTAATTTAATCGGTGTGATAAGATTGGAGCAACAGGAATGGAAAGTGCTCCCCTGCGGCCACTTTGATTGAGCTTGTGGTTACACCAGATATGACAGCTCTTTGGCACATGCAACTTTCTGGCATATAGTGTGCATATGTGAGTCTAGTACTTATATGAATTCATTCACAGTAAATATGAAATGAAAGAGATTCCGGCAACCAGTAAATCAGATCGTGAACATGGTTTAAGTAGGATGTACACCTACTGCTTTTCTTGGTGCAAAAGTAACATTCTTGCAAAAAATAAACCCAGTTTTAACTAGTGTTGCATCAATGCAACCATTACAGCAGTCAGTACCACTGAAATCTCACTGGTCTCTATTTAATTCCGTAAAATACAACATATTTTGATTAAATAAATTATCTGAAATAAATATAAATATAGAAATATATTTGAAATAAAAAAGGACACATTCAAGTTACAAATGACTATTTGGGGGTATGAATTGTCTTTTTAGTCACATTAACTCCATGAATAAAAGTGAAAAAAAAAAAAAAAAAACCTTTATGACAATCTTTGCTGAAATTTACTCTGCTTTAGGTCATCCAAGATGTAGATGAGTTTGTTTCTACAGTGGAACAGATTCTGCGAAATTTAGCATTACTTCACTTGCTCATTAATAGATCCTCTGCAGTGAATGGGTGCCGTCAGAATGAGAGTGCAAACAGCTGATAAAAACATCCAAATAATCCACAAGAAATCAGCATGACTCCACTCCATCAATTAACGTCTTGTGAAGCAAAATGTTGTGTGTTTGTAAGCAAAAAAAATCTATTATTAAGAATTTTTTTAATTTATTTTACATTTTAAAATCATCTCTTCTGGCCAAAACATGAATCTATTGTCCATAATAACACTTCTTCCAGAGTTATTTAGTTTTCATTTTTGGGTGAACTGAATACCTCGGTTTGATTAATATTAAAGGCATAATATACAAATGCAAAAAAAAAAAACAGGAACAGTTTCAGTATTAAACGCATGTGGTTTTTTTAATTGTAGTATTTAGTATTGAGCCAGACTTGAACTCATGTCATCAACCAGAGCACCACGGCTCAATATGTCTGATCATGTGTGCATCCTCCACTCAACTTATCTATATTGGCTCTCTCGTTTTAACTTGTCCCCACTCAAAATTGTGCTTTGTCCATTTGTACACTACGCACCTGAAAAACTGTGCGTGATTATGACCTTTCAGAGTTCTTACATTAACGAAGTGGTCATTTGGCCCCCCAAGTGACACAAAGTGACGGTAGGACTCTGCCCAGAATCCCCGGTGACCCAGCTGCCCAGTCTGGCATCCGTCCACACCAGCTGCTCCTGACCCGCAGGTACAAGCTTGAGTTTCTCTTCTTATCACCTCATAACCTAGATCATCTGCCGTGGTCCATTGTTATGCAAACAGATTGCTTTAGGCCAGATACCGCACTGGTTTAATTGCATCCAGTTAAGTGGGCAAGGGAGGTCTCAGCAACACCGGCTGTTCAACAGATCGGACAAGCTCTCTACTATCTTTTGGAATGACTAAGCATGCGTTTGAATATATTTAAAGTAGGCAAAGGGGATAAACACATTACAAAAGAGAATGAGAGAAAAATAGGCAGTCACTAAATGCCATATCTCACTACACAAACAAGTCTAGCCATGCAAGCCCTGTTTGACTTGTTGCATTCGTGTCAAAATGTGTCCAAAATACAAATACATGTTGCATGGATAATAATAACATGCACTACTGTTTAAAAGATTGGGATTTTCACAAGAAGCAGAAGATGATTATCATGAAATCCTGAAAAAAAAAATCTTTTTTTTATTATTATTAATTAAACATTTTTGTAACATGTAATTTGTAATTTGTAACAATTTGCCAAATTGGTGAACATGCGGCCTTGAATAGTAGTGACAATGCGTACTATTTCATAAGTCAAAAAATGACCCAATTAGTTAAACTGCCAGCATATTTTACATATTATACAAATAACATAAAATAACGCAGATATTTGAAGTAATGAAATAAGATAAGGAAATATTTTCTGACCCCATACAGCATTTTTGGCTCTAAAATGTATGGTGCTAATGGTTTTGGTGTTATTGATTTGGAAAAAACAATATTCTGCATTCAATCCGTGTCCAGGTCTTTGACAACAAAAATGGCTTTGCTGTAGTCATTAAACAACTAAGATACTCTAAAAAAACAAAAACTGTTAATTCGACACATTACCACACATGCTATAAAACAGAAAATGTGTCAGAAAAGTAATCAAAGCACCCACTTTGTCTCTGTTCAAAGGAAATAAAAAGAGGAAAATGACATTTCTGAAGAAGACTATACAGACTGACTGTAAATGGGCCCCGTATCAACCACCTTTGATAGTCATTAGCCTTGTTCATTTCAGAGGCTCGACTAACTAATGAGCTGGGTATTTCCATTCATACAGCTCAAGTAGCTTGACAGAACTGACATCTGGCATAATGAAAGATCCCTGTTTGTTTTATATGGTACCTTGTAACTATCATTAGCAGAATGTTCAAATATATATATAAAAATAAAATCTAGACAGAGGAAACCAAGGTTAAAATTCATGCTGCAGGTGTATACATTGCATCTTCTAAATATCATATTGACCAATTTAGTCTAATGAATGAGAGTAATACTGAACCGCGCACAGCGAAATAATAACCTGATCTTTTGCAGCTCATTACGATGCATGGGTTCTTTTCATAGAAGGTCATAGTTTCTTTATATCTCCCTGCATAATTTTCTGTTATGCAATGATCTTATTAAAATCAAAGTATTGTGTATAAGGTTTGAAATTCAAACTTAATTAGAAGTGCAACACAAGCCTCGAAATGTCTCAAATATTGGAATCTTGGCCAAAGCACATTCATTTCTCAAACACAAAAGATATTTCAGGCAAGACCAGCCTGGCTGTGCTGGAGCTGTTCTTTCCAACTGTTTTCATTAAGTTTCTGTCTCTTACTTTGTTTTGGGTACATCAATAGTTTGAGCTGCTGAAAAGACAAAAAATACACCGTCTCAAACAACAGCAAACACTCTTACAACTGCACGGACTGCCAATTCCAAACAAACCCTCAAAATACACCTTTCTAAATCAAATTCTGTTTATGAACAATCTTGTATCAAAGCTGCACTGCTTTATTTCTAAAACCCACATTTTGTTTTGAAGGTATGAATACCGCTGTCACTTAACACATGCTCCAAATAGACGCTAACGGTGCTATTTCTACTACTATCCATGATAATTAATTAATAATAGTAGTAAAACTTTTTAAGGCAGTCTTAGCTGTAAAATAGCTGTCTAAATTCAATCCAGCACAGTATTTTATCTCAGTCTGTGCTTGCAGCTGATTTTTCTTAAATAGACTATTTATTTCCACACCTCTAATAAGTCCGTTGTGATATTACTTGGCCTCAGGCTCTCTAACTTTAGGGTAGAGATGAGAACTTAAGTCTGTATTTTCAAATGGATTCATTTGTTTTAACATCGGCCTACATAATGAGTCTTAGCAAATTACATGGTCCTGAGGTACGTTGTTGTTGTCTAGCTAAAAAAAAAAAAAAACACAGTTGGCTATGTGGATATATTGCTAAAAATATTGTTGTGACTAGGTGTTGCCTGGATGTCTGATCAGATCATACTCCGTACTTGGCCTGAATAATCTAACACAGCTCACCCAAGTACATAAAAACTCAGAAATCAGCTCGCATACCCTCGACACACATCCACGCATCTGCACTCGCGCACAAGCTCAAAACCACATACTCTACATGACAAGTGCTCGGAGACAGATTGCGATTAAACGCTCCATTAGTTTCTATAATTCTCTCGCCCTCGCTGTGAAAACAGACTGAGAAGGACATTGTGTTTTAGTTCAGAGCTGCGAACGCCCACACAGGCCAACAACATGACCTCATTTAACAATCCAATCACATTCAGACGGTTTCGCCCACTGTCACATAGACCTAACGCACAACGAAGAAGCATGGAAATTTGATTATAACCAAATAAAGCGGCAAGAGGCATAAAAACATGTTCGCTACAATCTTCATTTGATGTTTTAACATGTAATCCTCTTGTGCTACCTGCTAAGCGGTACACAGAGAGGTCCGTTTGCTTTCTGTGGGTTGCGTTTGATGAACAGGCAAATGTGGGTGTGCAGACATATAAAATGCAAGTGTTGCCCTGCCTGGGCTCAATGCCATGACAGACTGTGGAATCAGGACGGCTCAAAGTGAACAGAAGACCAGGAAACATTAACCATCACAGACAGGCAGTCAGCGGCAGAGCATTCTGCTAAGGTTAGGGGGCCGTGGGCCGATCTGCTGGTGAGCTGACAGCACGTTTTAGATATATAAACAACGAAAACATCTAGTCGCTGCAGAAGGAGCTGACACCACACCGCTCTGAACCCTCAAAAGCATGAGAAATAACTGTGTTTCTTAGTACATGTGTACTCTGGAAAAAGAAGAATGGATGTTGCTCTCTTTTCTCTCTTGAACTGCAATATCCTGAGGATACTTGCTAAAAGAATGCTAAGAGAGATGACAGAGCTGCAGGAGAGAGATAAGCAGAACACGACGCTTGTACATTATTAATGACCAAACAATGCTAGAAGTGAATTACAAATGCAGGCACTAAAGTTAAGGGCTCTGTCCCGTAGAGGGGTTGAGTAATTCAAAGAGATACAGTCGGGTGGGGGGGGGATACCATGTTACAAAGCCATAACAAAAAAAGGCAGCATCCTAACCAGGGTCCCAATTAAAATCTTGCCCAGGTTCGAAATGAGAAAAAAATAACTGACTTGCATTAATGTGAACTGTGTCGTAACATATTTTAAAACATATTTCTGTGACTTGTCCTGATTTAACTGTGAAAAAAAGGGAAAAAAATCTTAACAGGTTAATACGCCTCCGAAACTCCATATTGTACACATATGTGAAATATTTCTGTATTAAACTGAGATGTTACTTTAAAATTATGAGAAATAAAGACTTGTCTGACTCATCCTAAATATGATGCTGTAAGTGATGCAATGACCTGCTGCTTGTCACAAATATGAGAGGGAAAATACATTATTAGATAATAAAATTCTTGCAAAAACATTAATTATACATTATTAATACATAATAATATTAGTCCTAAAATTAATAATACAATTATTTTGGTTATTCAGTTATTATCATTAAATATTATAGAGAGACTGTCTCATCATTTGAAGATACAGTGACTGTTAAAAATATGCAAGAGCTAATAATACTGAACAGCAAAAATGCTGCAAAATAGAGTATTTTTATTCTATTATAATAATGGAAAGTAATAATAATAATAATAATAATAATACAATTATTATTATTATTAATAATAATAATAATAATATAGACAAAGATTGGCTAATGTTATATACAATTTTGAAACCCAATGAAATATTGTATGTCACAAAAAAGATAAAAATATTATTTATTAAAATGTAGCCCCAAAAGTATACAAATTAAATGTTTCATGGGTGTTAAGAAATATTTATAGCCAAAAAGATTCCATTCACTCATGATTTTCAGATGTCGTAAAAAGTTAATTCTGGAAAATGTTTAGACAACAATCATCTCAGAAATACTGCTCCTTATATATCTGTAGTTGAACATGTTGGATCCACTGTTAGAGGAAAAAATGAGCAAAAAACGTATCCTTAGGGTTTCAAAGCACGTGACTGGCATAGTAGCCTCAAAAGTAAACATATATTCCTAGTCTACCCCTAAAGTGCGCATATATGTATATTAGATAAGGTATAATTATACACACTTCAGGGGTATATAGATAAAGTTTACTTTTAAGGAAACTAGCTCGGTGGCTTGCTAAACGGTATAATTTTTGCATTTTGGCAAAGGAGAATGCAATGTTTCAGTCACTGAAAGCCTGAAGTGTTCAAATCATCTCAAGAACCTGTTTATGTGGGTGGTTGGCATGCTCAACATAATATTAAACCAAAATCTCACAAAAAGTCTTTATGATAACGGTTTTGTTTTCTTCAAAGGACATAAAATTTGAATGAGAGAGAGAGGGAAAAAAAACGGACTTCTAGAACAGATGGCAGCTGACTCACTGGAAGTGGACAGTATGTGAGGCACCTTTGAGAGTCATTAGCATTGTTCATTTGAGAGGCATGACCATTTCCATTCATGTCGACTTCCAATAGAGTCACTATTTGTGTTTTTCAAGCCATCATTAAGCTCACAGCATTATTAGATAAATATTAACCGTGCCGCTCATTAGAGGCCATTCGACTGCATGGTCCACTCTCGCTTAGTCTGTTCGAAACGCAGCCAGGAAGTTAGGAAAAGCTGCAATTGTTGATAAGGTCACAGGGTGTGTTTAATCCTGGACGCTTGGCAGGAATCAAAACCACAATGTGCCAGCAGAGAAAGAGAGAGAGGGATGGTCACGGTCGCGCTCGCCCCCCAGCCCCCTACGGGTGGATCAGTGGAGCAGGTCGCCGCTTCTGCCCACAGATGGGCACCCCACACACTTTTGTCCCCAGATTGCCTTTGAGCAGCTGAACGGAGGCCATTTCTGAGAGCCCCTCTCCCTAGGAAGCACCGAGCTAATGCACTTTAATTGAATTTCCCTCTGTCTACTCTAATCACAGCCTAATTACACAGATCCAGTCCCGGGTCACGGCACCATGCTTTTAGAAAGTTCCGAAGCACTTCCGTTGTCTTTCCAGGAACACAAAATGACCTTCTCATTAACACAAAGGTGAAGGATTGTTTTAATAATGCATATAGCAGTTATATTCAATAAGGTTTCATAAACAGTGGCCGGGAGTTTGTGTGGGAGATGTCTTACATTGCATTAGGAAACGCATTGAGTGGGCTGTAATTGTATTAAATGTGACATGATGCAGTGTGCTTGATGACACGGTGTTGTTTTTACCTCAGCCCGAACAAAACCCAATCCAAATGCGATTTGCTTCCAGGCTTCATTCAGATCTGCTTCCCAAAGGACGTTTGGTTGTCCGTGTTGTTGTTTCAGCATTTCTGAAAAACAAAAATGATCTAAAGCTTTAAGTTTAAATGCATTCATGTAATTTCTTCCTTTAGAAACCATTTTTATTATTTCTAAGAGTGCAGATACAAGTTTTGCAGATTAAAGGTGTAGTTTAGACCACATTTTAAACGATAAACAGTGCCTTTTCCCATAAGAATAGACTGGATGGAGATGAAAGTGGCAGGAGTGTATTATACACATGAGTCAGAGATCTCAGAGTGCCCCGGTAGCAGTTAATGGTCGAGATAACAGTGCACAGTCAAAGAAACAGTGCAAAACTCTGACTGTTTCATTTCTTCCCTTGCAAACGAGCCCTTGATATTTTGACCTCCAGGAGAAGAAGGTAAGAAACGCAAAGCTGTTTTAATTATCTCTGCAAGCAATCCACTGACGAATTGTTGCGACATTCTTGCTTGCGATGACATACCAATTCTGGCCTTTCATCGCGGCTTTATTTCCCATAGCAGTTAAGGTGACATCTTCCGCAGACAACAGGTCCAAGGTCTCCTTCACTTAATTCTGTTAAAGTAACATCTCTTCCTGTTGTTATCTCTAAAGGCCGCGGCAAATGATCTTGCCATGGATGGTGCTTTCAGGAGTTGTTGCTTTCATTAAATTGCCATTTTCTCTTTCATGTCTTAGAATGAGCCCCTGGGCAAAGGTTCAAAGAGATTCATCAGAAAAGTTTTCCTTTTTAAACTTTCATAGTACAATTCTCCTATCTTGACAGAGAAAATGGTAGCTGATGATTATGAATGTATGTGAGGTTGCTGGGCAGCACAGGTTATATTCTCTATCTGTATAAACAAGCACCGAGGTCATTCCTGCCAAAGGAAGGTCAACTGGTTATTAAAGCCAAGGGTTTTCTGTTGTGCACCGTGAATGTTTAAAAAGGTGTGTTCAATAAAAACATGAACACAATTTGTGTTATTTAAGCAGACATGTGACTTAGTAGACAATATGATCATATATATGATTTCTACAGATATTTGAGTACATCTAAGGGTTCACATACTTTTCCCCTGCAACTGTAAAATTACTATATTCTTATTTACATCAATATATACTATATTTGTTTACATTTATGCATTTATCCAAAGCGACTTACAGTGAGTGCATTCAGGCTACACATTTTTTTACCAGTATGTGTATTCCCTGGGAATTGAACCCATTACCTCACTACCACAGAGAGCCACAGGAACACTTTTAACCATTTTAAGGAACACAGTTTAGCCACTTGTTTCAAACTTCAAAACTAGTTCAAACCAAACCTTAGTTCTAATAGGCAGGTACTCTTTCACTATTCTTGCCGAGGCTGAGCATTTTAATCAATTGTATTTCATGACTAACTCATACATAAATTTAGGGGTTTGCATATTTTTTCCAGCAACTGTAAATTGATCTATTCTTACTTATCGATATGAAAACTATTAAATTGTTGATATTTGGCCAAATGTTTGCAGTTCAGTCACCAAAATGTGATTAATTAGTTGAAAATTTGTATATTTCATTTTGTATATCAAAATGCTAGCCTAGCCACATTTCAAACTTAAAAAGGGAAAGTCGTGACATTTGCCAAATATGGAAACCCATACTCGGAATTGGTACCCATTCAAGTGCACACACACAGCAGTGAGAAGTGAACACACACCAGGAGCAGTGGGCAGCTATATATCCAGCGCCCGGGGAGCAACTGGGGGTTCAGTGCCTTGCTCAAGGGCACTTCAGCCTTGAGTATTGAGGGTGGAGGAGAGCGCTGGTCATTCACTCCCCCCCACCTACAACTCCTGCCAGCACCGAGACTCGAACCTACGACCTTCGGGTTACAAGTCCAAGTCTCTAACAATTAGGCCAAAGCTGCCCCTCCCCCAATAAAAATGCAGTTAAAACCAACCCTTTTGTCATACATCTGTAAATACATCTATATTTTTTATTTACTTAATTATCTTAAAGTGTGATTAGTTCATATTTTACCAAGTTATTATTGTGCTAGCATCAAAATGCTAGCTTACCACATTTCAAACTTCAAAAATACAGTGGTAAAAAACTGAACTTTGTCATTCAACCAGTTCTCAAATCTTGAAATAGGCAGGTACATGGCTTCTGTCCACTATCTTCACCACAGTTTAGTCTTTAAATGCCTGTGTATTAGATTTCAAGCAGAAGTACTACCACAGACAGCCTGTCAACAGCAGTACACACAGCATTCTGCTAAGATTAGAGGCCAGCGAGCTGATCTGCAAGTGAGGTAGCAGCATATTTTAGATATAGAAAAAAAAACTGTCACTGCAGAGGACAATATCACCACATAACACTCTAGAAACATTCATGATTTCCTCTAGCATATGATTTTTGAATAAATATATTTCCTCATAGATATATGTAGTCCAAATATAGATGTAGTCTGCTAAGAGATCCTTGTTTGTTTTCCAATATCCTGAGGATACTTGATAAATGTGCAGAATGCTAAAAGAGTTCACAGAACTGTAGGAATGAGATAAGTGAAACACAAGGTTTCTACATTATTAATGAGCAAACAATGTCATAAATGAATTATGAATTAGGGCATTTAAGATGCCTCAGTAGGGTTGGGTAACTCGCAGAGATCGAGCCACACACAATGAGGTCAAGAGATGATGCACAATCCATGAAGAATGAGGGGGAAATAAGATGTTAAGATCTCATTAAAGTTGTAATGCACATCAGCATCATGTCTATGAAGCATTAGCCCATCCTGAGGGGAAATGAGGACAAACATGGTGATGAATGTGACTAGTCTTCAAATATTATGAGTTTTAAAAATCTTTTAATGATAAGTGAATTATAATTATTCTCAAAGAAGTCATTTTTTTAAATAAATGCTATATAATATATATATATATATATATATATATATATATATATATATATATATATATATATATATATATATACACACACACACACACACACACACACACACACACACACACACACACACACACACTAATGGGAAGACTAATTTTATAAAAACAAATAAACAACTCGCACACTGTTACTTTAAAGTAATACTTTTAGTGAGTAGCCTAATCAGTTTGGTTAAATTAAAAGTAAATATATAATATGTAAATATATACATATATATATATATATATATATATATATATATATATATATATATATATATATATATATATATATATATATATATATATATATATATATATATATTTTTTTTTTTTTTTTTTATTTTTTTTTTTTTTTTTTTTTACTGCTTTTATTATTTTGGAATAAATGTAAAAACTTGATGAGATTCATGGTTGCCTTTAATGAATAGAATATTGATTACATTGTTAAACAACACCACACACCACTGAGATAATATATATACACACTAAAATAACAAATGTAGCACCAGATCAACATAACACTATTTCTGGTAGGTCATGTGACAAAGACGAAAATTATGACTGATAAAAGTACCAGTCATATGTCTGCTTTGTCTTCGCTGGAATAATTACATTTTAAAGTATATTAAAAAAGGAAAGAGTTATTTTTAAAGGGGGGGTGAAATGCTATTTCATGCATACTGAGTTTTTTACACTGTTAAAGAGTTGGATTCCCATGCTAAACATGGACAAAGTTTCAAAAATTAAGTTGTACGTTTGAAGGAGTATTTTTGTTCCAAAAAAACCTCTTCCGGTTTGTCACAAGTTTCAGAAAGTTTTTTCGAGTATGGCTCTGTGTGACGTTAGATGGAGCGAAAATTCCTTATATGGGTCCTAAGGAACTTCTGCCGGAAGAGTGCGCGCTCCCATATAGCAGAGCACTGAGAGGCTGAGCACAGCCTGATCAGAGCGAGAGCGTCAAGTGTGTTTTTGGTTGCCAGGGCAAGACAACCCTGCACAGATTACCAAAAGAGAAACAGCATTAGGGGCCAGTGGATGGAGTTTATTTTTACAGAGCATCAACAGAGTTGTGCAAGTGTTTTTGTTTGTTCCCTGCATTCCGGATTGCACATCGTTTATTTCTTAAGGATAATGCAGTCCCAACGGAAAAAGGGTCACGATCGTGTGTTGGAACCGCATGCGGTGAGTAAAACTGCTTCAAATATCTCAGTGTTGTTAACTTAGCTATCAGCGCGTAAGCACATCAAGTAAACAACATGCGATGTTGTCATCAAACTGCACTTTCCACATGTACAGCTTAAAAAAAAAAGAAGAAAAAAGACGACATAAAGTGGAACTTAGTCATTTTCCAAAACCGTTAAGCAAATATAAAAGGTTTCAGTACATACCACATAGAGACGCCTTTGCTGATGCTGCTATTGTTAAATTTCAGCCTCTGGATCTGTGTCACAGCTTCCACATGCTCTCAACTCAAAAGCCTACTCGCGCTCGTGATTCTTTAGCTCCGCCCACACGTCACGCCTCCAGGCGCTCGTGTTTTTTCCGGGAAAAATCGGTACAGACTATTTTTCTCTTATAAATATAATAAAAATAAAGACTTTTTGGAGTTATGAAGGATGCAGTACTACTCTATAGGTACTCAAGATTAACAGGATATTGAGTGAAAACGAACATTTCACCCCCCCTTTAACTAATATTCACAGTATTACTTTTTGACTGTATATTGCTGCCTTGACCAAATATAAGCTGACTTGGTTGCTTTAGAGACCATAAGAAAATTCTTTCAAAAACTTATTTCAAAATTTGATCCCAGTTCAGAAGTTGTATTTGAGATAACTATGAGGTGCAAACAGCATTGTGTCCCAGCTGTACACTTGGATCAATAGATCACTTCAACAGAGATGGAGATGGATGAGAAATAAAACACCCCAAGGCATCTGTGTTGTTGAAATACAAACCAGAACTGGCTTATTTTCTAAATTTTGATAGCAATACTCAAACAGATCTTGTGGACAGCAACATTTGCATGGGCGCAAGGAAACAAATCATTTGCATAAAATCCTGTCAAAATATCAGGCCTCTGCTCAACAGCAGACGAGAATGAAAAAAATAAAAATCCCATCACGCATCATGGCACTTGTTTGTTCAGTCTCTGAAAACATTTGCTGGGACACAGATTCTTCTGCAAGCTAGTAAATGGGAACATTACTCTATTAAGCAGTGATAAATTGCTTTATTCTTCTCCTTGATTTGTGCTGTCCCACAGAAATGCCGGTTATTCCACACTGAAGGGCTTGGAACACTGATGTACACACTTCAGCTCCGTTACCTTGGAAACATAGCCCGAAGTGAAGAAGGCATCTGAAAAGCGGACAGACACTGTCAGTGAGGATTCCAGCTGGTATTGCTGTAAACATCCGAGCCAAATGCTGCTAATATGACCAAATGGGATCGGAGAGCAGAGCTCCGTGTATCTGGTGAAATGCCATTCTAATTTTCCAAAAAATGGTTTGCACTTCACACATGGTTTGACTTCACACATAGTTCAGTTCTCCTCGCTCATCCCCGGGCTCAAACGTTAAATTTGACTGTTTGACTGAAATAATGAATGAATAAGAAAATTCTGAGAAACAAGATGAACCTATATTTACATAAACAGTCATACCAAATCTTTATCATAGCCCAGTGATTCCCAACACAGCCCCATCACATTAAAATACCATTCCAATGTTAAAATGTTTCCGAACAAAAGAAAATATATTGGTATCAGCTTAAATAAGTTTAAAAATATCGGCATATCGGATATCGGCAAAAATCCAATATCGTGTATCCCTATTATATACCGATGCAGCTCATCTTTTTAACTGTCAACAATGAAATTTCGTCCCGGTAAAAAGAAAAACGGTACATCTTTATTGACACGTTTGACTCCTTATACACTGCATATTATTAGCATTATAACTGAATAATTTTAAATTATAATGATTCACTTTTTTATATATGAAAAACTGTGTGACTTCCCTGTCTTGTTTGAATTCCAGGTGCTGAGTCATTTGCACTTTAATATGGCAGAATTTGAATAATTTACGCTCAAGTATTAAATATCTCTTATGAGAATTCTCAGAAGTGTTGACATATGTAGTGGACTGACCTTTAGCTTGCTTCATGGGGCTTGAAGGTTAACTGATATAAAACACAATCACAGCTCATCATATAAAAAAAAATAAAAAAAATGAAATGCACTAGAAATAATATATATTAAGTACCATATATGTGTCAGCACAAAGGCAAAATGTTTGCAGCAAAGCTAAACAGCTTCAGATTTCGTGTTTCTGGCTGCAAGTAAAACCTTAGACCTGGACCTGCCCTCCATCTGCTCACCCTCTTTACACTTTTGGCCTTCTATTAGCAAGGATTTTAAGGACCATTTTCACTCCAAAGAGGTTTCAATCACACCACATCACTGCTGCAGTTGTACAGCACAGAGATGGAGGGAACACATTACAGAATGTGTGTGAGCAGAACCAACCCTGTACTGCCTCTAATGGCCATTGTAGGTATTAAAGGTTGTCCCCTGCTACAAACCAGACTAATATCTCCCTGTACATTTTATAATTTAAGAATTTCAGTATATGAGAGCATGCATTCAGATATTACAATTATGTGACAGCGCCTTATTGTGACCCAGAAACAAACTCTGTCTCAACCAACCCCTGTGGCTGACCAGCCCCAGGTCCAGGTCTCCCCCTAGCTGCCTCAATTAGGCTTCTTAGTTTTATTTTTTGTTTTTTATTTTTTTTTTAATATATGGTTATGTCATCACTGACAAAACAGCACTCAAAGGCCATCACTAGACCAGATGAGGTTAAGTGTCCTGTTTACAAGCACAGCGCCAGTAGTCAGAAGTGCCCAGAGACAGATTGGAACACACATATTCAAACTCATGGTGACTTTGTCCTTTAAGGGACTGTATCCTTTTTCAAGAAATCTGAATATGAGGCTGTCAGTCTAAATATCATCCATCTTTCATTTCTGATGTCAGCTGGTTGACTTTGAAAACTGATTACTAGTACATTTTTGCCTTAAAGCATGTTTTAAAAAACAACAACTGAGTTGTTATATGAATATTATGTATCTGATCAAAGAATTACATTTTTCTTTCAAGTCCATATCCTAATGTATCAAACAAACACAACAACATAATTTTTAACAGTAATTCCCAGTGTCAAAGGGGTCATATGATGCTTTTTTAAATATCATTATTTTGTGTATTTGGTGTAACAGAATATGCTAATATCTGTTCAAATACTGTACATTATTGTAGGTCCTCTATGCCCCGCCTCTCTCAAACGGTTGTTTTCTACAAAGGCCCTTCTTCCGACAAGCGCAGTCTGATCTGATTGGCCAACTGACCCAGTGCATTGTGATTGGCCGAACACTGCAAGCACTCATTGGAAATGTAACGCCCCTTTCCTTAATTGTGTGCCTCATCTTTTAAAAAAGATGTAAAGACAGTTAATAATGTCCTTAGTTTTACTATCAGTTCAAGCCTGAAAGGGAACACAGTCATTGGACATTTGGGCAGAATTACGCCAATATTTCCACATACTTAAACGTAGACATGGGGCCGTGTTTGAATGAGCCGTTTTAGGAGGGTGTGGCAGAGTCTTAACTTTGATAAAGAATGTGCAACTTTACAGATCTTCTTCATGCACCAAGAGCTTGTAACACTCCAAAGAGAAATATGACCACTTTAAGGCTTGTTTTACTGTTCATCGGCTGAAGAAAATAAAAATGGAATAATATTGTTAGAATCACTTTCACAACTGTGACATGTTATCATTATTATTGTGATGTGGACTCTGCTTTTACATTAAAAACGATATTATTATTGTTATTACTATTATTCTTATAATGTTTATTGCTTTACTTATCCTTAGTATGAACAGGCTTTTCAATTTGTCATCAAAATTACTGATGTTTCTGTTAAATGTTGATATATATTCAAATGAATAGATACAAAGTTTGAATATGTAATGTAATTTTGTACTCTGATCAATTTAAATGTCTTTTTGTTGACTAAAATTAGATACCATTATAGTCAGAGAAAAGCGGATTAACAGTATTGAAAATTATATTAATGGTGACTGATTTACAATAAAAGGAACAATAATTTTTTTTTATTATTATTATTTATTTTTTATTTCTTTGATTTTAATTACTTAAAATCCTTTTAAATTCCATTTATCCATTCATAATTAAATCTTAAAAAAACAAAAAAAATATCGGACCCACTTTATATTAAGTGGCCTTAACTACTATGTACTTACATTTTAATTAATAATTTAGTACAATGTACTTATTGTGTACATACATGTTTTTACATTGTACTTATATTTAAAAAAAAACGTACATGTAATTACATCTGTATTTAATTTCTGTAATAACATTTATAATTACACTGTTGACCCATACTTTACGCCTTAACCCACCCTTAAACTTACCCATTCCTCCAACCCTCTCCCTAACCTTACCCCTATCCCACCTTAATAGCAGCAAAAGTGTATTACAATACAATATGAACACAATACGTACATTGTACTTATTCTTGTATGTAAGTACATAGTAGTTAAGGCCACCTAATATAAAGTGGGACCAAAATATCTTTGTTACAGTGTAATTATACATTTAAGTAGAGAGTTATATTAATTAACGATTAGGGTTTGGCTAAGGGTTACTTTAATATAATTTTGCATAATTTATTGTTATTATAATAGTAAGTACATGTAACGTGCAACAAGGACACCTTCAAATAAAAGTTTACAAAAAAAAAAAAGTTTTGATTAATATTGAAAGTACATTTCATTGTAACCGAGAAAACAGAGGGACAGACTGGTCCTTACAGTCCCAAAAGTAACTTCCACCAGCTACAGTATGCTTGCAATAATGCAGAGTCATTCCATAGTTTCATGCTGAAGTTTCAGCACAAGCAGATCAGATTTTGACAAGACATGGTTTCCTAATAATATTAACTCTTTATGTTTATGGTTGTGTCCCCCTCATGGTGTCCCTGATGTATTTTTGGCTAAGATATTCCTGAGCAGCACTGTTTTCAGATCAGTCAGAGTTGTGACAAAGGCTGTAATAACACCGCAGTCCTCATTATCCCATGAGCGCTATTGAGTTCCTCATGTTTGCCATTCACAACGCTGCACTGCTATGGCCTTCCTCCGGACAGCAATTAAGACGCTACTCCAATGCAAGGAACACGCTTCCTGTGCCTTTTAATTGCTAGCTCTGCATCCGTATAACCTTGGCTTAATGTAGCACTTTTACAGATAAGACTTCTTTTCAGGGGACGTGCAGGCATTCAATCCTGCCGAGCAATGGCAAAAAGAAGCTTTAATGTTTGCTCTTCAAGGGATTAGTGGGTTTGATATACAGAGTTAAGCCCCCTCCCATCCATGTTTTATTCATTAAATCCATTATACAAGGCCTCACAACAGTAAAGGGGATTTGGGAGCTGTATTTAAGTAGCTATAGTGTCTGCTGAGTTGCGTCTGGTGATCTGATCACTTTTCTGGTGTCAACATTCCCAGATGTACACTCTGCTTTTCCACACTTTTTGTACAGTTCATTAATTTGCACATTGCCAGATCTGTTTGTTTTCTTTTCAGTTTGTGAAGCTACGGGGAGTCGTGAATCACAGTTTGATCATTTGGACAGTTGAAAGAAGCACACCACATTAAACCAAACACGCCAAAACCATGGGACATGCAATAGCACATGTGCTGATGTTATGAGATATTTGCAGCAAGAGTGAATCGGTGGCATTGAAGAAATCTGCTCAGGCACCTTTTCTATAGTTTCTATAGTTCAGCTGGTCTAATTGAAATACAGGTCCTTCTCAAAAAATTAGCATATTGTGATATAGTTCATTATTTTCCATAATGTAATGATAAAAATTAAACTTTCATATATTTTAGATTCATTGCACACCAACTGAAATATTTCAGGTCTTTTATTGTTTTAATACTGATGATTTTGGCATACAGCTCATGAAAACCCAAAATTCCTATCTCAAAAAATTAGCATATTTCGACCAATAAAAGAAAAGTGTTTTTAATACAAAAAAAGTCAACCTTCAAATAATTATATTCAGTTATGCACTCAATACTTGGTCGGGAATCCTTTTGCAGAAATGACTGCTTCAGTGCGGCGTGGCATGGAGGCAATCAGCCTGTGGCACTGCTGAGGTGTTATGGAGGCCCAGGATGCTTCGATAGCGGCCTTAATCTCATCCAGAGTGTTGGGTCTTGTGTTTCTCTTCACAATATCCCACAGATTCTCTATGGGGTTCAGGTCAGGAGAGTTGGCAGAACAATTGAGCACAGTAATACCATGGGCAGTAAACCATTTACCAGTGGTTTTGGCACTGTGAGCAGGTGCCAGGTCGTGCTATATAAAAAATAAAAAAAAAACGATATCTTCATCTCCATAAAGCTTTTCAGCAGATGGAAGCATGAAGTGCTCCAAAATCTCCTGATAGCTAGCTGCATTGACCCTGCCCTTGATAAAACAAAGTGGACCAACACCAGCAGCTGACACGGCACCCCAGACCATCACTGACTGTGGGTACTTGACAATGGACTTCAGGCATTTTGGCATTTCCTTTTCCCCAGTATTCCTCCAGTCTCTGGCACCTTGATTTCCGAATGACATGCAAATTTTGCTTTCATCTGAAAAAACTACTTTGGACCACTGAGCAACAGTCCAGTGCTGCTTCTCTGTAGCCAATATCCTGCACACGCCTGTGCACGGTGGCTCTGGACGTTTCTACTCCAGACTCAGTCCACTGCTTCCGCAGGTCCCCCAAGGTCTGGAATCGGTCCTTCTCCACAATCTTCCGCAGGGTCCGTTCACCTCTTCTCGTTGTGCATCGTTTTTTGCCACACTTTTTTCTTCCCACAGACTTCCCGCTGAGGTGCCTTGATACAGCACTCTGGGAACAGCCTATTCGTTCAGAAATTTCTTTCTGTGTCTTACCCTCTCGCTTGAGGGTGTCATTGATGGCCTTCTGGACAGCAGTCAGGTCGGCAGTCTTACCCATGATTGCGGTTTTGAATAATGAACCAGGCTGGGAGTTTTTAAAAGCCTCAGGAATCTTTTGCAGGTGTTTAGAGTTAATTAGTTGATTCAGATGATTAGGTTAACAGCTCGTTTAGAGAACCTTTTCATGATGTGCTAATTTTTTGAGATAGGAATTTTGGGTTTTCATGAGCTGTATGCCAAAATCATCAGTATTAAAACAATAAAAGACCTGAAATATTTCAGTTGGTGTGCAGTGAATCTAAAATATATGAAAGTTTAATTTTTATCATTACATTATGGAAAATAATGAACTTTTATCACAATATGCTAATTTATTTAGAAGGACCTGTATATGAAAAGTGAAGTGAAGTGAAAGTGACATTCAGCCAAGTATGGTGACCCATACTCAGAATTTGCGCTCTGCATTTAACCCATCCGAAATGCACACACACAGAGCAGTGAACACACACACACACACTGTGAGCACACACCCGGAGCAGTGGGCAGCCATTTATGCTGCGGCGCCCGGGGAGCAGTTGGGGGTTCGATGCCTTGCTCAAGGGCACCTAAGTCGTGGTATTGAAGGTGGAGAGAGAGCTGTTCATGCACTACCCCCACCCACAATTCCGTCCGGCCCGAGACTCGAACTCACAACCCTTCGATTGGGAGTCCGACACTCTAACCATTAGGCCACAACTTCCCTATATTGCCCCGAGTGTATAACAGTGAAAACACAGAAACACTGAACATTTTGAAGCAGCGTCTCATGAATCATGAAATGTTCCATGTTCGGCTGGGAAAGAGTTAATAAGCATTTAATTGACTAAGATTGTTTTGGGTTGGTTTTTTAATTTTGTCTTTTTTTTGTCATTTTTGATCAGTTTAATGCATCCTTGCTGAATAAAGGTATTCATTTAAATTATTTAATTAGAATGCTCTTGCCAACCCCATATAAAACTTAAACATATTTTTTGTAATACAAACTATTACTATTAGCTGGTCAGATTTCTTTCTTATAGCCACCAAGTTCACTGTAGGGTAGCCTAAAATTCCCAACAATTCTATCTATCTATAAAAATTTAAAAAATACTTCACTAAGATAAGACTTTAGTGGCTCATAAGCTTTGTGGAAACTGCAAGGCCATTTCATATGACAGTGCACTCACATGCCTCTTAACAAACACCAACACAGAGATATAAATTTCAAAGTTCATGGCCATTACAATCAGCCCCATATCAGTATTTAAGTGTCCCAAATGAGAAATTAACTGAATGCCATTTCCTGAGTTTCAATAAACATTCAAGTGTGTCCATTTCTGGCCTGATAATAGCATGAAGCTGTCACCACAGAGGCATTGTGGGTAATATGGAACACTCTCCAGACTGCAGTTAACAATGGCTTCCACACCCACAGACAAAAGACTCTTCCACTGCATATTCATTATGACCTTGGGTGAGCTCTTAAATCAGAAGCAAATAGGAGGGTCAGATAAACACCCACTCTGTTTTGCTTTCCCCACAAAGGTGCAGGTTTATAGCGGCATACCGTGTTGAATACAGATTACACAATTATCAGATGACATGATGGAGTGACTAGGGCCCTCCTCGGGTGTACGAGGAGAGAGATTGCTACCGTGCTAATTAGTCACAGCATTGAGGTAATTACTTCGCTTTCTTCGGCTGTGGACTTCCCCTCCACCATCGTAAATCAGCCCAACTGCGTGGGTCTTGGCAAGTGTTTGTCAGTGTTGAAAATGTAACGCCTGGCCAGTACATCAACAACTCATGATGCAAAATAACAGGCGTGTAGATAGTGATTTGAACAAATAACCTTGGAATGAGACAAAGCATTATACTACACTCCTCCATCCACTTACAATAGATAACAAGTAATCAGGGGTAAGTCCTCAATTACTTGGTTTAGTAGATCTTCTAGATTTTGTCACCCCAAAGCAGTCTGGTAAGAAGCTAGGGTTCTTAATGTTAATTAAATCTATTAAAAACTGTTTTATTAACTGGAATAAAATAAAATACAAATTATAGATGAAAAATGTTAACTAAAAATTAAATGTAAACTGAAAAACTTTTTTTAATTTATTTATTTTTTTAAATTTTTCAACTTTTATTTTTTTGTAAATATTTCTATTTAGCATTTATTTTAGTTTAATTTTAATTTAGTAAATCCATAATGTATATAATTTAAATATAATAATTTAGATATAAAATACTATAAATTATACACACACACACAAATGCATATATATATATATATATATATATATATATATATATATATATATATATATATATATATATAGCATATGAAACTGAAAAACCATCTTGAAAAATTACTACAACTGTAATAAAATGGAAAACTGAAATCTGAATCTGTTGACGTACTAAAATTACTATAACTAAAATTGAAATAAAATAAAGTTAAACAGAAATATAAAAAAACTAATAAAATCACGAAAGCACATAGCTTTACTACAACAATCTAGAATTAAAAATGTATAGGTTTAATATTTATATTTAACAAAATAAAATATAAATATTAGATGAAATAAACAATGTTAATTGAAATAAAAATTGTAACTGAAACATTAAAATTACTAAAATTAAAACTTAATATTAAAATTAATAATAATAGCTAAATGAAAAAAAACTATTACAAATTACAAAAGCACATAAAATTACTAAAATGTAAATGAAAAAGTAAAAATTCTAACTATTTCTAAATTTGAACAAATACTATAAATCTGTATATATGTATAATGCTAAAATCACACTGCGATCCAGGGGAGCAGTAATAGCACTGCAGAAGTGAGCATTCATGGATTGCCCTGAAAGCCACGACCCCTGTTAGTGCAGCATGACCAGTCTAGTCGCTCAGTAAACAATGCCCAAAATGTGCCACGAATGCTTTACAGGGGGAACGGACACGGCATGCGCAGTTGGGGAAAAGTCTGTGAATGAAACTGACAGGTGAGTTCTATAACCTTCTGCCACAGTAAACTTTGTGAGTGGCAGTAGAGCAAGAGGGCCTCACTATTTATGTCAGGAAGTATATGAATCTAGTCTGCAAATGTCATACTTAGACGTGTATTTATTCATGCAGAATGTGTCACCTTTAGCCAAACGCATTCATTCAATGCCTTCCTCTGAAAGGGTATGAATATATCATCACAAATTACAGCAGCTTTGAGGGAAAAGAGGCAAAAAATGAAGATATGCTTTAATACAACTGTAAGATGAAGATGGCAATCAAATGCCATGAACTGTGATAAGAAGAAAACAGAAAGTCTGAGGCATAAAGAAAGACATTAATATGAAAGAATTAAATTACTTCTATATGAGAGAAAGAGAGACCGACAGACAGAAAGAAAGAGAGAATGACTGACAGAAACAATGATAAAATAATGGGGGGACGGACAGACAGACAGACAGAATGATAGATGGAATGACAGAACGATCTATACAAGTTATAAAAAGACAAACAGAAGTATAGATAGAACAATAGATAGAATGAAAGATAGAAATATAGAATGAAAAAGGGAAAGAAAGATATACAAAGATCACAATAGACAGAATGATAGAAAGAATGAAAGAATGGTGGATACAACGAAAGACAGAGAGTGAGTGACTGATTCACTAACAGATAAACAGGCAGAACGACTGATGGAGAGGAGGATAGACAGAACAATAGATAGAGTGATAACTCATTCAATCTGGTTTGACATGAAGGTGGTTGACATAAATGATGACAGGATTTTCATTTTTGAGTGAACTATCCCTTTAAAAATCTTTTGGCTCTCTGTAGCAGGGCGTTGGAAGTGAGCACCCAGTGTCTCTCTCTCTCTCTCTCTCTCTCTCTCTCTCTCTCTCTCTCTGCTGGTGAATATGGCCTTTTCATCCAACGAGCAAGAGAGCACGCAATAACACAATCTAATACTGACCTTAGCCTTGACTTCTGCGAGCCACACTGAGAGAGAGGCCACCAACCCCGTGATTTAAATCGTTCTCATATCACAAGATGTTGTTGAGTCAAGCTGTAAGTCCTGGCCATGCCAGAACTACTCCAATCTCACAAATGCATATCACAGGAAGTGTCCTGAATCAGCAAAGGTGGTCTTTACTTCCTCCAATTGAGCTTATGATTGTGTGGGATGCTGTTTATTTGGCCAACCGGATGGTGCAGGATGCTGTAAACGCAATGTTTATGAGAGTAATGTGTCTAAAATGAAACATCAGTGAGAACAGCATCCGTGTGGCCTGAGCCTTGTATTACATTATTTCAGGACTCCCTCTGATTAATTTTCACTGTAGTCCCTCGATACAGCAGCTCCTGCATAAACATGCTAACTGATGACTTCACAAAAAACAAGTTCACAACATTATTCTGTGCATTATACAAGGCCTGTTTTGCTTAGTAAGACTCTCAAAATGTGTTTCCACACAACTTGCCAATTCCAGCAAAGGTCACTGCGACATACACAATCTTACAGCATCAGTGTCTGCTGGCGACAGAATATTATTCAATACATGTCATTTGCCAGATTTTTTTTTTTTCAACATCCCAAAATCCTGATGAGAAATAAGTGAAAAATGTACATTTTTATTTCAAGCATTTGACTGAACTTTATTTATTGTTTGCACTGTGTCATGCCTCTGTGCATCTTTTGATTACATTTCTTGCAGTCAATTTGTTTTCTTCTTGTTATTTTATGCATTTAAACTTTGGCATCATATAGTAGTGGATTTTAGTGGCAAATGCTTATGGCGAAAAAAAAAAGTTGAATTACAATTACAATATTACAGTTTTACTTTCGCACAAATGGATCCTCTGCAGTAAATGGGTGCCGTCAGAGTGAGAGTTCAAAACAGTTGATAAAAAACATCACAATAATCCAGACTCCAGTCCATCAGTTAATGTCTCGGGAAGTGAAAAATGTCATGTTTGTAAGAAACACATTAATTATTGGGACATTTATTATTTGTTTTTGACCAAAATACGAGTCCTCTACCAGAATATTCCCCAGTGAAAAAGTCATCTCGTCTGAATAAGGAGAGAAATATGCATAGATCAAGCACAGTTTATGAGCAAAAACATTCCAAAACTGTTCTAAACAAATATGTCTGTGGATTTTGATGTGAGAGGATCAGGGAATGGACTTTTCACTGGAAGAAGCATATGGTTTATGGACTGATATTTTGGCCATAATCAATGGTTTAACATTAAAACACCTCAATGATGGATTTGTTTCTTACAAATATACAGCTTTTCACCACACAAGACATTAACTGATTGACTGGAGTCATGTGGATTGTATCTGTATTATTGGGATGTTTTTATCAGCTGTTTGGACTCTCATTCTGACGGCACCCATTCACTGCAGAGGATCCATTGGTGGACAAGTGATGTAATGCTAAATTTCTCCAGGTCTGTTCTGATGAAGAAACAATCTCATCTACATCTCTCATGCCCTGAGGCAAATTTCCTTTTCAGCTTGAACTATTTCTCTAATGCTAATCAATATATAAAGAAAAAAAACGTTTTTTAAATGTTTTGTAGTTTGTCTGCTGTGAAGGCAGAAACTTGCGGTTGAGCAGTTAGCTTCAGTTGACTGGTCCAGAGTCCATTTTACCTGCCAATTTCAGGCCAGACAGAACACTCTTTCATACAGCGTGCTGCCAAAACAACTGTGAAATAGAGCTGCGAGAACGAGGAAGTTGTGTTGAAAACATCTAACCATCTTTGCTTTCCTCTTTGAGGTTATTTAAACACACTGGCATAGCTTAATATAGCATCTGCAGCATCCAACGCAATACTTTTGTAGGGTGTGATGTAGTACACCTTTTAAGTTCGGCGGAAACTTTTGTCTATTTTGGCTTGTTTGTTTATATGCTCACATTGCGTACGAGATAAAACGGGACACAGCAAAACATCTGAACAATGCAAGCTGCTTTGTATGGGAATGTTCCCATGGAAACCAGGTTGTGTAGTTGTTGCGCTATCCTGCTACGTTTGTTCTGAGATATGTTCATGTAATTCCTTTTGAGCTGCATAATTTAGTTCTTCTTAGGCAAGGATAAATAGCGGTGTTTTCTTCCAGACTAATTGCTCTGCTCCTCAGCACTGAGGAGCGATTACAGTTTGAGAAATTACACATGGTTAATTAGAGCATATAGGTGATGTTATATGTTTAGAGAGGGAGATAATCGAATCTGAACTGCTTTATGTAGAATTACTCAATTAAATATTTCAAATAACATGAGTTGAGGTAAGAGATAATGCAGGCATTGTAAATGAATCCTGATATGGTGACTTTCTCAAGTTTAAAA
Organism: Carassius auratus; assembly: GCF_003368295.1. Lineage (NCBI taxonomy): Eukaryota > Metazoa > Chordata > Actinopteri > Cypriniformes > Cyprinidae > Carassius > Carassius auratus. Next base: position 221,841 of record NW_020523597.1, read on the forward strand.
GGTGAGGTTTTTTTTAAGACTAAATATTCTATGGGGGGGGACTTATAATAATTTTTTATATTTTGTACATTTATATATTCAAATAGTATGCCCACCAAAATCAAAACAAATATAATAAATAGATCCTCATAGATTTGCCTATATATATATATATATATATATATGCAAAAAAAACTAAAATAATAATGACAATAATAACAACAACAACAAAAAAATTTTTGTTATAACATTGTAATTTGTAATTTAGAAAATAATACAATTTCTGTTCATGTTACTTTTTAATTGGTTTTATTTTTCTTTTCTTTTTTGTGTGTGTATATATATATATATATATATATACACACACACACATACATACATACACACACACACACACACACACACACACACACACACACACACACACACACACACACACACACACACATGCTTATAATAGTCAATAAAATAAAAAGTAATATTAACAGAATTTTTTTGTATTATTACTTATTATTGTTATTACATTATTGCATTATTGTTTTATTCAGTTATTAGACTGGTAATAATAACGAAGTAATAATAAATAATAATAATACAGGCATACAAATGTGAAAATACAAACAATAATAGAAAAATATAAAGCCAGCAAGCTAAAGTTTATATTTAAATACAATGAAAAAAAAAGCAAATAAAAGTTGCTTATTGTATAGACAGATTTTAACTGCTAAACACAATCTGCCAGCATTTAACAGCATAATGGGGTTTCATAACATTAGCTGTAGAACATCTGTGTGTGGCACATGATGCAACAAAAAAGGCAGCAGACAGTTAATACCTTCAGCCTACTCTCCTGCCTATTTTATAGAAAAGGGTAGGCGGTGAAAACTTTGTTTGTTGTGCTATTAGGCCTAAACTTTTGGAGAGCAGGTGTTTCCTGCCAGGCGGAGACAACAGTTTGAGTGATGTGTAGTGAGAGATAAAGAAAAATAAAAAATAATACCCAGAAGAAAGAAAAAAATCAATTCTCTGACCATGCCTGTGTGAACAACATCGGCAACGCAGGCCGCTTTCTCAAATGTTAAAAGTAACAGACAATCCTGCTGCAAAATAAACTGGCAGAATAAAGCCATGCTCTCAAGTTATGATGTCCTTTTCATCATAAAACAGCAACTCCCTGTAGCATAATAAAAATGCTGCCAGGTCCCCTATGTTTTGCAAGCAAAATATTGTTATGATTTACTTCGTTTATTCTGCATTTCCCATCAGGTTGGTGTAAAGTGAACACTGCAACGGTATAGTTGATTATTTTCTAACGGCAGGGGTGTGAGACGTCATTATAAAACCTGTCATGCAAGGTTGCATTAAAAAGTGGTGTAGTCTCACCTCCAAACAAGATAGCTGAGCGGTATCATAAAGTGCTGAATAATTAGATTCTAATTAGAATTTTTATATGAACAAACACAATTAGTGCTGAACTAGTTTGACATATGCAACATTCTGCCCTGGGCGAAGCTTAGCACGGCAAATATCCAATCAAAGTGTTTTCGCTGTGTCTGAGCCATAGCCTCGTGGGCAAAGATCTGACATACCTCGGGTAGGCCTGAGTTTAATTCCTGGATTTCCCAGTTTCAACCTCTTTTCTGCTTTTTCATTTTTCCTGTATATACGGTCCTATCAAAATAAATACAGCTGTGTGCATGTTATGTAGTGAGATGATAACCACAAGGACCTTGTGATTAAGGTTAACCAGGTCACACGTAAATGTTTACCCGTGAACTGAAGAATTATTAATATCCACTATGTAGACTGTAGAAATTTCTAATTTCCTTGGTGCATCCCTGGCTGGCTTGTTTTAGTGCAAGGCACCCTGGGGTGCACCAAGGAAACGTTCCCTGTAATTAATGAACTGGAATTTGAACTAATTACATAATATCTTCCACACTACCATTCAAAAGTACACATGAATGAATTTAAAAAATCTAAAAAAGAAAAAAAAACTGGATCTAAAAGTTTAGACTTAAATAAAAACTGACTTTAACTGAAAAAAAAGACTGTTTACTATAATTCTCTTCCATTATCCACACACTATTTTCCCGTTTAACACTGTAAAGCTACTTTGACACAATCTGTATTGTATAAAGCGCTATATAAATAAAGGTGACTTGACTTCAATGATTGAAATTAGTTTTGTACGCCAACTCAGATTACATTCGCTACTGTGCAGTTTACAGATGTTTTATATTACATTCCAGGTTTAAATTTTTCCTGCATGATTTTGGAGTCAGAAGCACAATGTCTTAATATTTGAAATACGGAAACATACATACATACATAATGCTGCCATCAAATCAATCCTATGCTATAAATCAATCAATAATTATGTTTTTTTTACATAACAGATGATGTAAGTTAATTTGTGTTTGCATGTTTAGAGAATAGATACACAATGGCAAAGAGCCAATGGTGGTACAGCAGCAAACAACTCAAATAAACAGAATTAAACCTCATTTTTGTGAGCTGGTTGTTAGCCAAGCAAAGCTTTTGGAGAGGCTGACTATGGTCATTAACCTTTATTTCAGCATTTAATTTTATTTCAAAATGTGTCAGACATGAAAGCTTTTCAGTTCCAGTTAATGATCTGTCACTCAATTCCAACCTTCCCCAAATTTTATTCTGAGTTCCATTACTATGCAGGCCAAACCAGGAAGAGAATGAAACTAAAAGATATTCCTTAGCTGACTTAAATTTTACTCTGTTCTAAATAAATATTATTAGGGGTGTAACGATACGCGTATTCGTATTGAACCGTTCGGTACGACGCTTTCGGTTCGGTACGCGGTACGCATTATGCATACCGAACGGTTCGTTGGACTAATTAATTATATTTGGAAAAAAAAAGAGAAATATAATGATATGCGTTCAACAAGGTAGCCCAATAACCCAAACGACGTAACAGGCAACGCCCCTGACACTCCCGAAGAAGAAAAAAACACCAACTTATGTTTATGTTATGTTATGACTCAGTCAGGCGCTCGCTCACTCAGTACGCGCTGAAGGCTCGTTGCAAAATGGCCAATGCGTTTAACAGACTAGAAAAAGAAGATGACTCTCAAACATATTGTTTGAGATGCATGATTCCATCTATGAGCTGCTCGATCAGAGTGACATGAGAGCCCCTCCTTAGAACATTATTTGTAAATCCATGTTATGGTAAGTGTGCACGTGAAGTCTTTGCACACTTTCTGAAATCCACACTGTGGTAAGTTTGCACACTACACTAGTGCTCTGCATTCTTTCTAAAATCCTATATAGTGAGGGCTTCGCGCGGTTGCTTCATTGCTTTAAAAAAAAAAAAAACACCAGCGTGAATACTTGAAACATGTCAACTCATTTACGCCGACATCACCTCATTGTGTCAGTATCTGGGAAAAGACGAAAAAAAAGGAGAAACATGCACGCAACAAACTATGCCTGCAGCATTTAGACACCAGTATTATAGCTTACAGGGAATCCAAAGTGCACCCAAACACCAGACCTGTTGGTTATTTTAGGATCTTATATTTCTGGTCTGTTAAATGCATTAGACATTTTGCAATGAGCCTTCAGCGCGTGCTGAGTGAGCGAGCGCCTTAGGGTCCGTTCACATATCGCTCCTAAAAACGCGTGGAAAACGCTAAGCGCGTCTTTCTCCTCCTTTCCAAAGCGCTCGGCAGAAGCGCTCATGAGGCGTCTGTCTTTGCTAAGCAACAATGACGTGCTCTCTCCATGAGACGCGGAAATTTCAGCGAAGGATAAATGGATTTGCAGCTCTAAAAATCGCTTGCAGTAGCTCTGCTACTAAATTTATTTCAAAATTGCAATCCATATACAACTATAATCAGCTGTTCCTTCATCTTGGCTGAGTTTTCAACGTTGTTATGGGAAAGGATGAAGCTGATTGGTTAGTTCTTGTCACATGACCCGCGGTGCGCTTGCGGCATTCTGAAAAGTTGAGATGTTTTTGCATTTTGCTGTATCTAAAACGTACCGAACCGAACCGAACCGAACCGTGACATCAGTGTATCGTATCGAACCGAACCGTGAATTTTGTGAACCGTTACACCCCTAAATATTATTATAGTAAATAGTATAGTATATAAATAGTTCTAAATAGTACAAATAAATACATAAATAATAGAGGTGGCATTAAACCTTACTCTGACTACTGCCCATTTAGACACTTTTTTTTTTCATACTAAGCAGAGTATAAGAAATCAATGAACAATAATATGCCAGAATATAGAGTTGAGCTCAAGGATAACCTGTTTATGTGGGACCAAGTGCTTGAAGCTACATTTAAGTATCAGACTGATGAGACTTTTTTCCGACTCTTTCTAAACAAAAACTTCAATAATACACCAATCCTACAACAATCCTACTATTTAATTCTTTGATTTTCCTGATTATAATACTTGATTTCTTTAGAGTTAATCCATTTTTCCACAGTACAACAGGCAATCATCAATCTGCTGCATTTTTAATTGGGTCACACAAACATATAATTAGAATATGAAAAGAAAATATGTGCATTAATGGCATTATGTTTACACAAAAATGAGCTTAAACGTCAGAAAAAAATGTGAATTTCGATAGAAATGTCAGGTTTAATTAACAAATCTCATGCAAATACAGAGTTCTGGCATGAAACTCTAGATGGCGCAGTCCGATAGGTCTAACTCAATCTGATCTGATGACATCATTATCAAATGGCACAGCTGATTGGTACTCTCCTGGATCGGTAGCTCAGCATTCAAATATATGGTGCTTGCTTCAGAAAGCCTTCATCTTCCCCAGCTCCACCTGTATAGATCTGCTACGAGATGATTCATGTATGCTATATGGGGGTTATTTCATGTATTTTATATCTGCAGCAGCAATATTTCTTACATGCTCACAGCAGCATGTTATCTAGTAATAAATGCAATATTTAAGCATTTTATCAAATTATGGAAAAAGAACATCATATACAGTACCATATTTGTGGTAGAGACTAAACAAATAATGCAGTCCAGCTATCTACATCATGCTCCTGCTCCTAGTAACCTAGTACTACTGAAAAGATTCAAAACTCATGAGATTTAAATATAAACTTGCATATTATGTGCCAGACAATTTGGCCCTACAGCAACAGCCATCCTCTTTTTAATAACACTATTAATTTAGACAAAAACTAAACCGAGGAGACTAAAATTGGCTTGCAGAGGGCCAATATCAAGGGCTGTTCCCTGACAGACATTTTGGCAAAGTTTAAGGGCTTGTAGTTAAAGACTGTGGGAATATGGTGTCATGCATCGGTTCCTGTCCACCCTGTGAACCTGGCCTGTCACATCCTCTCACTGAAATCCCAGTACTTTCAGCTCAGCGCCGGTAACTTATGTAAGGCTAAATGAGGTCTTTCAGTTCTGCTCATTCCCGAACGGATAAAAATAATCTGCTACATCAAATTGTACCTTAAGCGCAGACACCTTTGAGAGCACAGTATGTAGTGAGCTTATGGTCGCTTCTAATCATACGGCTTCACCTTCCGTTATATGTGCAAAAAGGTCATAAAGGGCTGTTAAAAGACTGTCCTTGCTGCCAGATTGTAAGTCTCTGTATATATATATATTTAATTTGCTTTCATTTTCTGTCTGAGATTGTTTTTTAAAGGCTTTTCTGTGCGGGAAGGCCACAGCAGGGTGACTACAACACTACAAAAGCACAAAAGGCCTTCTGATTAGACTATCACAGCCCTTTCAGCTTCAGCTTCATCCTGTTTGCCTTTTTCTTGTGGTGTCAGAAGAAAGCCCGACGTGTTTCCATTAAATGAACAGTATAAATTAGCTTAATTTATGCTCTCTCTCATCTGCTAACAGAACAACTGAAACCAATCAGTGACAGAACGCATTATCAAACTTGTGCTGAATGAAATCCCATTGGGGAATTTGTCTCTGTGGACAAGATTAACAAGGGTCACAGATGGCAGGGATTGAAAACCTGAGCACATAATTGAATATAGGAGACTGTCAGCCAGTGTGAACTGTATCTGAGACCTTGAGGATCATCCATCACAGAGGATGGAGACCACCGAATGAGCAATCAAAGGTTTGAATTCAACATCACGTCATTGTGTTTTAAAGACCCTTCAGCTCAGAGGTCATAACTGATAATTATGGAAATGAGAGCTGGTTATGTTCTGCTCACCATATCATGATGATCACATATCAGTGATGAAGGGATCTATTTATTTATTTATTATTATTTAATTTTATTTAGAATAATTGTAGACGTGTTATTTGCGTGCGCACGCACTAGCAGGTAGCTCACGTGACTCAACATGAGTGTCAACAGAACCAGGAAGTTGAAGGTTATTATGTAAAAAAATAATAATAATACTTATTTTTATACTCGTGATAGTATTCCTACATTTTACAAAATATAACTGTAATCAGAATACTTAGTTTTTTGATGTAACAGTAACGGATTACAGTTACTAGATTTTTGTATCCTGATTACATAACGCCATTGCATGTATTCCGTTACTCCCCAAGCCTGATTATGGAGGGAAAAGACTCTTGAAGCAGGGGCATTATATCCTGCTAAAATGGAAAATAGTGAGACTAAAAAGAGGGAACAGAAAAAAAATGAGGTGGGAAGAAAACAAGAGAAAAACGGAAGAGAGCATTAAAATACTTGCATGAATAATGCAGAAGGAATTTTCATGCTGTTTTTAATGCCTTGCAGGGACTTGTTTCAACTACAATCAGCACCTGTCTGGCACATAGGATACAGGACACTTTGATATATTACCTTTCCATAACACAGCAACAAAGAAAAATCAGCTCCCTAAGCAGACACATGTTTGCTGTGCACATGCAAAATCTCCCTACTGCAAACACTTACAACAGCAAGTCTATTAAAATGAATGCAATAAAATATGCATTTCCCTTAATGCATTGCTCTGTTTAAATGCATGTGTAGTTCAAACAGGATTTGTGCAGGAATAATTACTTTTCACCTTTCAGTCAGATTCACTGGACACAACATTACAGCACGGTTGTTTATCCATGCATTACCGTTATGTTGCTCTGTAGGATGCATGAATTACATAAGTTTGTCTGCTGTGTATTCAGGTATACCACACTAAGCAAAGGCATTGATCTATTATTTACTGTTTCTCAAGAAAAATACACAGTCCTCCAGAAGGAATAAACAGTCAACACAATCATACCGATCCAAGTTTTTTTCCATCTTAATACCATTTCTTATTGTGCATGATCTTAACGTCCAAATATTGTCTGTGTATGTATATTTTGCATATGAACTCTCCAACTAAACCAGTCATCCTATGACAACTGTGCACCTGAACATGCATGAAGAATGCAAAAGCACCAGTAAAATCTTCTGACATTTTATCAGTGTTAGATATTTTTGTCTGGTATGTGTTACCAAACAAAGCTAATGCAATGCAACAACAATGCAGCTTAATTGCCATCTGTATTGTCTTCATCATTCAGCTCAGCCTGAGACATAAACAAAGCTGCTTGTGCAAGACATTTCTCTTCGTGTCTATATTCGGCATTCACATGTGTGCGTTATGCTCTCATTAATGATCTCATTAATTTTCTCGTGGAATTCTTTATTTATTTCTGGTACTCTCAAAAAGAAGTGGGAAAGTCTAACACGGTAGCTTTAAGGCAAGACTCAGAAGTTACAATACTCAAAAACACAATTAATAAAATGTTTAATAATCAGATTTTCCATTACAGGAATAAAAGGACATTTTTAAATATATTAGAATAGAAAAATGGTTCTTTAAAACTTTTTATAATTTCGCAATGTTAGTTTTACTGCATTTTTGATCAAATAAATTCTGCCTATAAATGTATTTTAAATTAAAAAAGGAAAGAACGAAAGAAAGAACGAAAGAAAGAAAGAAAGAAAGAAAGAAAGAAAGAAAGAAAGAAAGAAAGAAAGAAAGAAAGAAAGAAAGAAAGAAAGAAAGAGGAAAATTGCTGCTAGAATTATACAACGACCAAAGAGTTAATTTCCCAACCTGTTGATTTTCTGAAAGCATACATCAGGGGACAGACTGACGGCAGCAGCTTTTATTTTCTTTCCTATTACCATATTACACAACTAAAGGTCGGAAGGTCTTTATATTATCCTCAAATTACTTATATAATGCCTTCATAATTCGAGCCACCTGTGTGTGTCCTTTGAAGGCAAACTGGTGGGATGAGGTTGATCCAGCCAAAGAATCATGCTCTGATTGAACAGACTGGACAATTAGAGCATCTGTGGCACACACACACACACACTCACAGAAAGAGAGAGAGACTGTAGGGAAGTGCAGAGAATGTGCCCTGTGATTACTAATCAGGCAGCGGCTCAATGACTGACGATTGTGACCTTCCTCTTCAGAAAGCTTCTCCTCATCCTGGGTCTGGACTCCTCTGCTTAATGCTGAGCACAAAGAGTGGAATCTAATGGTCTCTGGCAGAGCTTCAGGACGGCATATAAAACACAGTGGAGCTCCTCATCCACAGCTGCTATGTGCCCACGTCCAACAAAAGACAGGCTTTTGACAGCAGAGATACCGCAGCAACATGCCATTATCTAATTAAATCTCTTGTTGTCCCTGCTCACCATTTTTCCCCTCACTCTTTCTCTCTCCATCTAGCTCTCCCTCCAAGCGAACGCAGAGTTGATTTTTCTTCTTTCTCTCTGGCTGAGTAACGGCATATTGATGGACAGGGACACAATCCACACAGAAATGTCCTCGCATCATGGTTGATTGAGATGCAAATGCATTCATAAAGTTGGGGGCGCACTGCATCAGCCTCATCTAAAATCATCACACTAGATCCACTTCTCATTTAAAGTTGGAGAGGGTGTTTGTTCAGTGGCAGCGTAAAATCAACTTTTTATAGTTAGGAAATAACAAGGCTGGATCTAAAAATATTTGGAGTCATAAATCTCAGCAAAATGCAAATCCATAAGAGACGCTCAGCAACACTTTTCAAAAAGTGTTTTACAGTATATATAATCCAAAAATATATTTACAAAAAATTTAAAATACATATAATAATAGTATAAACAAAGTATTATGCATAAAACATGGTCTTCACGTGTTGTTTTAATATGTATGTGTAAATATATTTTTATATTACATAAAATTTCAAGTTTTTAAGGTATTTATTTATATATGTATGCATCTATCTATTTAGAAAGAAGCCTCTCCATGACATTTACTTAAAATAAATAAAAATAAAATAAAATTATAAATAACAAAAACAATTATTTTCTATTTTAATAGTTTTCAAAATATAATTTATTTAGTTGAACTTTCAACATCATTACTCCAGTCTCAAGTGTCTCATAATCCTCCCGAAATCATTATATGGTTATACGGTGCTCAAAAAAAAAAAAATTATCATCATGTGGAAAACAGTTGTACCGCTTAATTGGTTTGGGGCTTACCATAATGTATTGTGATGATTCTGTGATGAATAGAAATCACCTGTGTCCTTTCTAAATGACTACCGTCCAATAGCACTGACTCAAATCATGATGAAGTGCTTTTAGAGGTTAGTCATACACAACATCTAAACCAGCCTTCCCACCACACTTGATCTGCTCCAGTTTGCATACCCTCCAAACCGCTCTACAGACGATGCAATTTCCTCCACCCTCCACCTGACTCTTACCCACCTAGAGAATAAAGACTCCAATGTTAAAATTCTGCACTAAACCCCCAACTGCTCACCGGGCGCCCCAGCATAAATGGCTCCCCACTGATCTGGTTGTGTGTTCACGGTGTGTGTGTGTTTGTGTGTGTGTACACTGCTGTGTGTGTGCACTTTGGATGGGTTAAATGCAGTGCACGAATTCTGAGTATGGGTCACCATACTTGGCTGTATGTCATGTCACTATGTCACTATGTCACTAAACTAAACCTGCTGGGCCTAAAACCTCCCTCTGTAATTGGATCCTGAACTCTCTAACATGGAAGACCTCAGTTAGTCAGCATCGGCCACAACACTTCAAACACTACCACACTGAGCACAGGTGCCCCACAAGGCTGTGTGCTCAGCCCACTGCTCTTCATGCGGCTGACCCACAACTGCACTGCAAAGTTCAGCTCCAACCACATCAACAAGTCCGTGGATGACACAACTATGGTAGGTCTCATCAGCAACAACGATGAAATGCACTACAGAGAGGAAGTGGCACAGCTGGCTGAATGGTGTGGCACAAACAACTTGTCCCTCAATGTAAGACAAAGGCAGTTGTAATGGACTTCAGGAGAAACACCGTTGAACACCCCCACTGACCATCAACAGCTCGAATGTGGATAGAGTCAGCAGCATTAAATTCTATGGGGTGCACATTACAGAGGATCTCACCTGGACCATGTCACTCTCTAAGAAGGCACAACAGAGTCTACACTTTCTCCGCCGGCTAAAAAGTGCAAGTCTCCCTCCACCCATCCTCACCACATTCTACAGGAGTACCATTGAGAACGTGCTGAACAGCTGCATCACTGTCTGGTACGGGAACTGTACTGCAGCAGCCCGCAAGACCCTCCAGTGGACACAGCTTCAAAGATCATCAGTGCCCCTTCTCCCTTCCATCCTATACATTTTCCTCACACGATACTCCAGCAAAGCCAACAGTAAAAGTATTAATTTATTTATATACAAATGTTTTTCAAATATATTTAAATTCATTGCAATATTTACATTTGCTAGCAAAGTTATTTTAAATTCTTTAGTCACAGTCAGTGTGCACAGCCTCAAGTGAATTTGACCAAACTTCAATAAATACTTCAAATAAGTAATAATCAGAATGAACAACTCTTAATACATTCATTAGACTAACAAATGGCTCATAAAATAAAAGTTTAAATAAAAATTATATAAACCGGGTTCAGCTAAAGTGCTGCTCAAATTCCAAAACAACTCATGAAATGACTGAAATGTTAATGCAAGGAGACTCAGAGCCACAGGGTTCTGACACCAAACACAACAAAACTCAGCATTCATTTATTTTCTAAAGGTTGTCATGGAGAAAGGGGAGCGTTTACACATCTTCTGGTGAGTTCAACCCTGTGCGGTCACACTGACACATCTTCAACAGAGAGAGAGAGAGAGAGAAAGAGAGAGAGCAGATCAATGGAGTGTGAAAGTGATTAGAGGAAAGAATGCCACCCTGAGACAAGAGCAGAGAATGAGAACTAAAAGTAGGAAAGGTGGAAGGATGGAATATGAAATGAGGGGGCATGAGGAATGAAAACAAAGAAATGCCACGAGGGCCAGAAGGATGGCTAGAAATAGGCACACTAAAAATGAACGGAAAATGAAAAGAGGAAAAAATAAGAAAAATGAAAGTTGCATTATGAATAGGGGAGAGGAGGAAATGATACGAGCAGATGAGAAAAGGTCGAGGACGATGACGATTTGAGAAATCAGAGATGAGGCAAAAGGAGAGCAGTATTAATGTAGGACAACCAGGGAGGAGAGAGCAATTTGAGGAGAACAGAGAACGAAGGGGATCTAACATGGGGGAAAGGACAGAAAGGAGATCGGGCAGACATGAGAAAGCAGGAGGAAGGAGAAAAACTAAACAAATGGACATTATTATGTGTTTTACATTTAATTTTATTCAACTAAAAATGTATATTTTATGACATTTTGGTAAAAGCCTCACTTGTATGTTAAATAGTCAAATAATTTTCACACACTTATTGCATAGTTTGATGAAATACAGCAACAAAGAATGGGCATAATAATTCTTTCCATAATTATTTTAATTATTGTAAGGTATTATAAGTTGACCTTCAAATAAATAAATTAATTTGAAAAGAAAAGCTGAAAATAAGTTATTTAAAATTCTTTAATCACAGTCAGTGTGCACAGCCTCAAGTGAATTTGACTAAAGTTCAATAAATACTTCAAATAATAACTAATAATCAGAAAGAACAGCTCTTAATACATTCATTAGACTAACAAATGGCTCATCAAATAAGAGTTTAATTTGAAATTATATAAACCGGGTTCAGCCAAAGTGCTACTCAAATTCCAAAACATCTCATGGACTGACTGAAATGTTAATGCAAGGAGACTCAGAGCCACAGGGTTCTGACACCAAAAACAACAAAACTCGACATTGTAACTATGTCTTACCAACCGTAATAAATAAATCAAAAAGCATGTGGACAACCAATTTTGGAAAACGTATTGGAACTGTTTCACTCATAACAAACATGCACCTTTTCATGCATCAGATTAAATATGCCTTCTACCCTCAATAATGTCTTTGGATAGAGAAAATAGCAGCAGTGAAGGAGATGCAGTGACTAGAAGAGATGTTGAGGCAGTTCTCTAGAGAGACACAGAGAGATAGATAAGGGTAGAGGGCAGAAAGTGAGAGTGAAAATGAGAGAGATAGTGTGTGTCTGTGAGAGAGAGAGATAGGAATGGCTCGAGGATGTTCTATACAACTCATTGACCTCTCAACATCAGCAGCACAAACACACGATTCCCTCTGTACAAGCACATATGATTTAGGACTAGCCCTGTAGTAGGACAAGAGGTTAGATAGAACTCAAATGCCAACCAAAATCATTTGTTCTGCTACCAGCAGCAGACAGATCACTCGATTCTGTCTTTTTTTTTTTTATTCCTGTTCCACCCTTGAGCAATATTTTCCTGCTATTCGTTATGACGGTTGGATCCTACTTTTGGGCAGTGTACATATGGTCAAGTACGTGATTAGATTATAGATTATATAAAATATCCAGTGAAGGGTTATGACATGGGTTGGTTATATAAGGTTCGGAAGTTTAAGTTTTGCAGGTTTTGATCCATGAACTAATCACCACTGAGTTTTAGAGCAAGATCCCAGGTTTCTATATGGAGACTGACACTGCAAGCTGACAAAGGCTGTTTATTTTTTAAAAAATGTATATTTAACAAAACTACTAAATAAACTATAATTGCATTTCAATGGTTCTAAAATAACACTAGTATACAATCTACAGAAAAGCAGTGTGCCTTTTTATAGCAATATCTTATTCCTAACTAAGCAAAATGCAAACAAACAACCAGTGTTGTTTTATAATTAAGGATGACACCATAAACAAACACATTTGATTACAGTTGATAGTTGTACTTCAAAAGACAGGAAATGCCAGTCTGATAATGACAACAATTACAGCACTTTGCTTTTAGCATGCTAGAGAATGTCTGTCATGATTAACCTCATGTGACTGTAAATTTGTAAATAAGAGAAAAAACAGATGCTTGAACAGATGAAAGCGCTTCGCACAAAGACTGAAGAGTGAACCAAAGGAATAAAATGCCTAACCATGCTTTTACTGGATGACACTTCAATCTTGTTGTTTTCTACAGCCCATTTTCTACATAAATAATGTGCATGTGATGGAAAGCAGTTCACAAAGAGAGCGTACACACACAGAGAACACATCAAAGGCTTTCACATCAAAATAACAGTTTGAAGCGGGATTACATGTTTTCCAAATAAAGGTGTTTGAAATACCTGTTTGGAAACAACCATTATGTTTGAAGTTATTTTGTTTGTAAAACACAAAATTAACTTCAAAACTTCAATTGCACACTTCCTCTTCTAGTCCTCCCAACAAAAACTATCCAATGCCTTTTTATTTATGTAATGCATAAGACGTGCAATAATTACCATATAAGAAAAACTGATTAATTTTTTGTGAATCAAGATCAATCAATTTAATACAGCCATAACTAAACTTCATATGCAGTAATAATTGTAAGCGTTTAATAGATAAGAGAATAACTAGGGATTTCAATGGCCCACAAAGGGCTATTTTAAAAAAGATAATGTTGATAAATATGCATGTGTGATTGTGTGCATGCCTGCATACTGTATATTATCTTCTTCTTAAAGAAAGCATACTGGATGTGATATTTGAGCTTTAGATAAGAAGAAATACTGTTTAAATGTTTATCCTGAGATTACAAGCATCTTTTTTATTCAAAATATGTCTCAAAAATGCATTTAATGAAGTAAACTATTTTAAGACATACAAGAAACATGGATTTAACCTTAGAAGCCATTCAGCAGTCTTACAGTACAAGTACTGCAAAGCATGATACATCTAGACAAACTGAAAGTGAATTAGCATTACAAAAACAGCTGTGTGCTCTGTACAAATGTCCGCAGAGCCAGTGTTCATGGTTGGGTAGTTTGCCACTGTTTAATGGTCACAATAACAAACATTATTAAATGTGAAATGCACAATATTTGGCCTTTAATTTGTTTTTTTCACTCGTTCGTAACAGCAGTTTTTCTCCAGGCTGCTGGGGGACTATTTTAGGACATCACTTTAAAGGTCTTCTTCTTGATTTATACTCCTCATCCTTCTTGCAATCTCTTTCTCACTCAGCTTCACTAAACAAACCTAATAAAACATGCTACTTGAGGTTGTTGGAATGTCTCCAGCTCACAACAATTTCAAACACCATGAAACATATAAAACAGAAATTAAAATCGCATGTGCCCAGTAAAGTCTGGATTTACTACAAAGCAGAAAAACCTTTACTTTCGACTAGGATTTGCAGGTAAACATGTTACTATGAGTAATGAAAAAGCCCTGCCTAAATAAAGACATCATTCATCATTACGGACAAGGTGATCTTTGCTCTAAACATTAATCCACAGAAACACATGAAAAAATGCATAGGTGGGGGAGGGGGCGACTTGAGACCTGTTGAAACGTTTTTTTTTTTTTTTTTTTTTTTTTTCTACTCAAATGATTTAAAAATATATATAAAAGCAGAAACTTGAAGCAGGCTTAAAAAATATTAAGCCTAATTAATTTGTTTGTTGCAAACAATGAATTAATGTTTAAATAATGATGTACATGTATACATTAATTATTGTAATAAAAGCATTAATTTTTTTGCAGTACTTACTATTACTGTAGTACAATATCCAATGAAAGCTGCTACTGGGAATTATAGAAAATACACAAAAAAGTAAAAGGTTCAAATACATTATGATAATGAGAATTTGGGGTAAATTTGTTTAATTGTCACTAAATATTTTTTTGTTATCTCCCTCTTAACTCTTGGGTATAATGTGACGTAAGTTACCCTAAGAGCACATTAAAAGTCTTCAGATTGTATCTGACCTTCACATAGTTGTGAAAACAAAAGCCTTGTGGTAAAACCTTAGGAATAACACCTAACAAAGTGCGAATCACCTCACAAAAGTACTCCACAAGTGCTTCAATAAAACAAAACACACTCCTAAAAGATCACCTCTGTTGACTCTTAACAAACTGTTGCAAACACCTGTTAGCGGTTAACTAACATCTCCACCGTCACCTACTTTCTCTTTCTTGTCCCTATGTTACCGTCGGCTTCATTCAGGACAGTGATGCGTCTGCCTATAGACAGGAGGTTAAAGAGCTGGCTGTCTGGTGCAGTGAGCTCAACACACTCAAAACAGGGGAGATGATCGTGGACTTCAGGAGAAACTCCCCCTACTCACCATCATGAACAGCACTGTGACTGCAGTGGATTCATTCAGGTTCCTGGGCACCACAATCTGTCAGAACCTGAAGTTGGAAATTAACACTGACTCCATTGTGAAAAAGGCCCAGCAGAGGTTGTACTTCCTTTGCCAGTTGAGGAAGTTCAACCTGCCACAGGAACTGCTGAAACAGTTCTACTCCGCCGTCACTGAATCCATCCTCTGCACTTCAGTAACTGTCTGGTTCAGCTCAGCTTCTAAATCTGACCTCAGAAGACTACAATCTGGTCCCCTCACACACAGCACAATTGTTGCCATTTGCCCGGAGCTTCAGTCACAAAAACTAATTCCTTGTATGTGTAAACATACCTAGGCAATAAAGCTCATTCTGTTTCTGATTCTGAGCCCTAGTCTCTGGCATGGGAGGTGGACACGCTAACAAGGAGGCTAAATGACTGCAGCCACTAGTGCGTCTCTTGAGATCGGTAGTGAGGTTTTACCTGTACGGCACCTACTCGCTGACCTCCGTTACCTCACTCCCATCTGGGTCACGGCACCAATGTGATGGGTCCCACTCGCCTGCCCTGAGTGGGTTTCAAACCCCGGTCTCTGACATGGGAGGTGGGCGCACTAACAAGGACTGCATCTCTTGAGATCAGGTGAGTGAAGTTTACCTGAACAGCAGCTACTCGCTGACCTCCGTTACACCTACAACCACTGCAAACAACACCAGCCTGTCTCAAATCACACTGAACCTGCTGTTTTTTCACCTTAAACTTTTCATAGGTCAGGCGTAAATCACATTTCGTATATTGTGCTTGTCATTCAGCACCTTTACAGCTGGAAATGAACATGACATGCACTGTAATGATCAGGCAAGCTTGAAAACTATACAGAATGTATAATTGTTATGCATTTACCTTAAACTAAACACACTTCTATTTAAAAAAAAAGAATAAATATTTAATGTTATAATTATTATAAGGATAAAATCTGTGTGGTGTGTTACTCATACCGTTCCATAACAATTAGGATGCTACCTTATTATGCTACCTTAAAGACTGCTCCCCATGTAAGCAGTGTGGCAGCTCACAAGATTTCAAATAGAACAAACGTTTAAGCTAGTTTTCTTTAGAATAAGATAATAGTAACATAACTGTAGCTAATTTCAGCCAAACAAAAATGCTAAAAGCCTAAAGTATTTTGTCATCTTAAAAATTCCAAAGAAAATATTTTACTAGCTGTTTCAAATAGTAACAAAAAGCACCCTTGTAGAGTTCAACTTGTGGGATTTACTGCTGAAAAAAAAAACTTGAAAATCTGAGGAACTAATAAACATCCTTGCCACATCTGAGACACCTAGTACAACAATTGTCAGAAACACCTGAATCTGTTTTTTGTTTTGTCTGTGGATGTTTGTGTACAGAATAATCTCTTTGATGTTATTTATTCTGTTCTCCTTTATTCATTGTCAATTAATCACACATCAGTCAGTGTTCTGGGTCTCAAGCAGAAACGTCTAGACAACACGAAAAACACAGCAACAAAACATCTTTATTCGCAAATAGGAAAACTATAAGAATACTAAATTTGTTTTTGCTTTTTTTTCCTGGGATTTTTTTTTTTTTTAGCAAAAATCAAACAAACAAAACACCCCTGACCTATATCTATTCAAACAGTTTTTTTTAATCAATGTATGTGAAAAAAGTTTGCTCACCTTCAGATATACAGTACAAAAATCAGTGCTAGATTTCCACCCTTGTTATCCATTTCTACCTGTACATGCACAACCTCTCCGGATTATAATGAAGTCACATCAATAACTATGCATGCCAGCATAAAGCTTACATAAATCACAGTACTGTGCTCTGAATACCCTATTAACATGGTAGAAAAAAAGACATTTTATATTTCAGACATGTTTATATTTACAGTTCTTTCAATTCCAAGAAATTTACTTTTGCAAACAAGAGAAATAATGAAAACAATTTATTGTGAATTCATTTTTACTCCACCGGAGGTAAACAAATAAGCTTAAAAATTAATTAAGGCTTAAACAGCTTGAAGTTGTTGCTTTGGGCGAAATCAAATAATTCTTCTTCTTCTTAATATTCTTGTTAAAACCTGGCCAGCGGTGACCAGGAAAACAAAGCTGCCACTCAGAAATGTCACCTAGTCTCGAGTCTCTCAGGCAAAATTCGTGGCCACATTATCTCAGCAGACCAAGCTTCAGCAGACCCTCTCCTGTCTGACAACCTGTTTTATTCCTGACATTTCGTCTTCACCTTGTTCCATGCTGCTTAATTTTTCTATTACAACAATGGGTTTTTATGCTCCCTGTGGCTACAAGGTGTAAAAGAAACAAGGATAGCTGTAGAATCTGCTCCAATAAAACTAACCACCTCCTTCCTATTTATTTTTACCCATTATAAATACATTTTTAATGAATGAATGTTGCTGAAATGTTACTCAACTGGTCCAACCAGCATTATTAAGGTCACAGGCTCAAATCCAAGAGAATGCATGAAATTAACAAATGTATACTTCAAATACAATTTAAGTTGTTTTGAATAAAAGTATCTGTATTGTATTCATTCCACTGTCATTCTATTGAATTCATATTTATTCATTCATGTATTTTTTTTTTATTATCATTATTCTTTTTTTATAGAGGTTTGTTATGCTCACCAAGGCTGTATTTACTTGGTCGACAATACAGTAAAACAACAAAAAAGTAAAACGTATATATTATTTACATTTTAAATAACTGTTTACTATTTTTATATCATATTATATATATATATATATATATATATATATATATATATATATATATATATATATATATATATATATATATATATATATATATGCTATTTTATTTAACTAACTATATAACTATTTTATACACTTATATAACTTATTTATCCCTGTGATAGAAAAGCTAATAAGCTTAATAAGCTTTCCAGCAGCTAAAAATGTCACATGATGAAATCATTTTAATATGCTGATTCGCTCAAGAAACATTTCTCATCGTTTTTGAAAACAGTTGTGCTGCTTAATATTTTGTGAAAAACTGTGATATATTTTTTAATAACTAGAAAGATCAAAAGAACAGCATTTATTTGACAGAACTCTTTAGTAACATAAATGTCTTTACTGTCATTTTTTATTCATTTAATGCATCCTTTCTAACTAGATGCAATTTAAGTCTATTGTAAATGAATATCTATAGAATAAACCCACTACAAGATGTTGAATGGATCCAAGTATCATCAACTTATTGGTAAACCTTCATTCTGTTTTTCTTTAGAGCCCAGTAGGGTTCAACAGTGCACCTTCATCCTAGGTGTCCTTTCAACCTGTGCAATGGTTTATACCTGTTATATCTAACGTAAAGAATTGCTACAAAAGGATCTCGTTGGTTTTTATATTCATCCAGTCACTAACACTGAGCTGAAGATATCTGTGAGATAGTTCTTCGAACACGGTTCACAGTACCACAGATCTATAGACTAGAATCTCATGGTCATGAAAAGGGTGATTTCTGCAGGTTTCTGAAAGTATTGTGAAGGTATAAATTTAACCTGAATATCTTTTTCAGTAGTTCCTTAAGTGTTTGTTCAGAAAGCAGTAAACACAACCTTTCCCCAAGAGCCCCAGCTGTTAGACACAGAAGGTTAAAGCATTTTTGATTCCGTTTATAGATGAATGTCTAAAAATCCTAAGTAATTCTATTGCTGAATAATTCATTTATCCAGTGTGGTTCACAATGAAACGCATTCAATTTTGGTTATGCCTTGTTTAAATAGGGAGCATGTCAGAAGATGGACTTTTGGGGTCACGCTAATCAGGATAAGCAACAACAGAGCGTAAAGGTTAGAAAGGGCACCAGAATCACATTTAGAGTCAATCCAAGACAGTACTGAAGGTAATGTTATGTTAGGTCATTTGAATATTTATTGCTTTCAAGTAACAAGTATACAATAACATGCTACTTTTCTCCATAATATCCTAAATTCTGTATATTAGGCTACTATTTAATGTATTTCTTGACAAACACGGTACAGTATATGTAATGTGCACAAGTACTGTAGGAGTATTGGTATTGCAGTTTTAGTAGTTGACTATGTATAAAAAAACCTTAACCTTCATACTTGGTTTAAGCCATTGTTTACATTTATGTTCTGGACATTCATGCAAAATAGTGTATATTTATTAAGATACATTTGCATATTTTAATATAACATTTCAGAAAGCATATAACATAAAAATGCTTGCAATTAGTGTAATTAATCACCATGGGGGAAAAGATTACAAAAGTGTTTTTTAGAAAATCTAAAAATACACACATGCTGCTTCAACAAGTAAAATCAGAACAACTTGTTGGCAAACAAACATATAAATAAATAAACAAACCCTTATAAATCAATCAATCAATATATAAATAAAAACTTTAAATGAATAAATAAATTGCAAGAGTTTTTAAGGTAAAATACAAATCAATCAACCAGTCAATCAATCAATTTATTTTTAGATCATTGCAAAAAAAAAAAAAAAAACAATTATCTTTTCTTTTTTGGATTTTTTTTTTAAAGTAGAAATTCAAACAAAATTTAACTAGTGAAATAATATTGTAACATGGATCTTTATCCCGCACCAACAATGTGCTTAAAAAATAAGAGAGAGAGACACAGTGGCACGATTTAGTAGGTGCAATTCATGAGCTAACAAAGGGAGAGCTGTGTGGTTTACTACCCTAACCCGCTGGGGTAATCGTATTTTCTTGAGCATCATCAGAGCGATAAATTACCCACAAGGCTTGCAAAGTACTCTGTTCCATCACACTTACACAAACTGTCCTCGCCTGTGGCATCCAGCCCCCTGTGCCCAAGCAGCCCTCTTCCTCTAATTGCAACAGCAATAGAGCTTCTTTTTATCTCTCATCTTCTCCTAACCAGCCCCTCTCTCCTTCTCTCTCCCTCGTTCTCTTTGTTTCGCTCTCTTGCTCCCTCCAGCTCTCATTCTTTCTCCTCCGGCAGCGTCGCTCTGGGGTAATGGATTCTGCTGTGCTCTGACTCCGAGAAAACACTCATCTGTTTAGATTGAGTTCTGACACCCGACTCTCCATCTACATTAACACCTGCACCGCTCCCAGCAGAGCCTGAGTGTACACGGCTCCAGCCCTGGCCTGAGCCTGCCCGACAGCGGGACAGCTTTAGCACAGCAAAAACCCGTGCTTACATTAACACCTTGAGCCGCCCGAACAGCCCAGGCCTGTAATCGCCTCGCTGCTGTTATCTAATGTGGGTCATTAACTTCCTGCTGTCAGAAGAAACGAGGGAATTCACTCAACTGCACACTGCGCTCCACTTCTCATCTCCCCCCGAGTCAATCAGTCTCGGAGAAAGATGTAGATGAGAAGAAAAACTACAAATGACAGAAAAAGAAAAAGAAAAAACAGAGAAAAGATCCCACTTTTATGGCATTCACGCAGAACACAAGCAAGACAACAGAAAAACAAAACAAAAAGTGATGAATGTGATGAAAGAAAGTTAAAGAAAAGCAAAAAAAGAAAAGAACAAAACGAACAATGAATGCCTCAAACATAAGAACTTTTAATTTAAAAAAGAAAAAACATCAACTTAAAAAAAAAGTTATTAAAAAGAAATGAATGAAGAAATTTATAAATATCAGATGAAAGAAAGAAAGAAATTTTAAAAAGTACAACAAAAGAAGGAAAACAAAATGTAAAAAGTAAGAAAAAAATGACAAAAGAATTAATCAAAAGTGTAACAAAGTGAAAAAAATAAGATTTTATTTGCTTTGTAATAAATAAAAAAAAAATGAACAAAAGAGCAAATTAAAAACCCAAAAACTGAAGAAAGTGTTTACCTAAATGCACAAAATGGAACTAACGAAAAGAGGGGGGGTCAAAAAAAGAAAATATTTTTTAAGATTTGCAGCACGTTCTGTTTCATAATAAATAATAAATGAAAACTTATTGATAAAACACAGATTTTTATAGGTTTAAAGAAAAACTTAATACTACGGAACCATTACTCCATTAAACCCATCAGCCCGCAGCCAGCTTTACTGCCATTTTCACAGAATGTGAGCTGAGACTGAAGTATTTCTGAATAGAACAGGGGTCATGGAGAAACATCCCACCTCAGAACAATACTTTCACCTGCAGTTGAGACAGGAGGATCAGCCCCTTTCTTAATCGAACAGGCCTGACAACAGCATCTACCGCTTCGGTTTCTCCAGACCAAGGGTTTCCACACCCCACACCACCTCCATCGCTCACATGGATGATTTAAATGGCAGCTCCACCAGCATATGCTGAGATAGATATCAGAGGCTGTCTAATGCACACATGTGAAGCACATGTCTGATTCCTCCATATGGACAGGACTCCATGATCCTCCCCAGTCTGATTTCAACCCAAGACCCCCTTAAGAGCTTACAACAAATGGTCTGTTACTTTTGTATTTTCTGCTTTTATGCACAATGGGTTTAAACACAATCTGCCGGGTTAATTTTTATTTAATTAAAGAAAACTGGGTAAACCCTAAATCCTGCTGTCAGGTGGCATTGTCTGACTGAGATCTCAGATTAACAGTGTTACAATAACAGCATGTCACCGGATTCTCTTTTTTTAAACTGTAAAAATGCATCCAGTGGGGCTTCAGTCTTAGTGATCAAGATCTGAGCTTGTAACCAAAGTTTGTAAATTCAGACTTCATTATAATATGCATTATGCATTACGAATTTATATATGCATGTGACTAAGTATTATTAGGGTAATCCATTAATTTATTACATCCGTCATATAAACTGCGTATTTGTCTTGAAGCACAAATCACAGCACTGTGCAGATCTAACCAGCAGCATGATGGTGCACAAATCAGGCTTCCATTCAGGAAAACCACTTGGCGACGGCCATTATAAAAGAAAGTCCATTACAGAAATATCCACATTAGCTATTTTTACACTACATTTAATGTAATCCACAGGCTCCATTTCTAGTTGGACTCACAAATTGCTTAATACAACAACTAACAAGGAGCACAAGACACGCCAAGCTCCCGCAGCGCAAAGCCATCGCTATCAGAGGGTTGTAAAAATAGCTCTTTGCAATATTGCCTTGCTCCCCTGCCTCTCTCTATGGCTGGTTAAGCAAAAGCCGAGTAAATGACCGTATTTATCAATGAATAATTGATGACGTATCTCCCATTGCAGTGAGCAAAGCAAAGCAATCTAATGCGTTCCTCATTTAGATGGTGCATAGAGGAAACAGGTATTAAAAGCACTTTAGCAAGAGTGCGTCTTTTAACTAACAGTGGCTGAGTGCAGGTAAACCGAGACAGAAGAACGTCGCCATTCAACACTCCATACAGCCCCTCTCCTGTAACGCTCGCCAGATGCCTGCATCCTCCGCCCGAGGTAGATAAGAGGAACAGGGAGTGATGCTGGATCAGTCGTGGTTCTGTATTAGCGAAGGGTGAAGACAAGCAGACAGCTCTCCTCCCATGAGCCCTCTGGGCCGCAGAACTCCACAGCTGATTGGCCGCCGCAGCTGCGCGCCGTTTGAGAGGACACATGAAAGAAACGCTGTGATTAAAAACGAAGACTGCCACTTCTCGCTGAAAGAGAGAAATAAGAGCGGAGAGAAGAAAAGAAACTTTGATCTCGCGAGTCGGTTTCATTGAAATTCCTTGTCTTGTCTCTTCCACACCCCTGGTTCTCCTCGGTCGGGCTCCTTTCCTCTGTCTTTTAGGGATAACAAGCTCATGCTGCTTGAAGTAACATGCCTCACAGACTGCGGCGCCAGTGCTGCGAATGGAACAGGAAGTGAGCGTTGAATGGTAATGAGCATTCTGTTGACACTTTGGGGACACAACGCTGGACCACTCATGTGTGTCTCACGTCTTCTAATTGTTCTCTGGGCAGATATGAGAATGGCAAGAGACCCGGCCAGACACAGGGCCCTTTTCCTGCCAGTTTAGCCATGGAAAAGAATTTACATTCTCTCGATCGACCTCTCGGTTTGTCTCTGTCTGCAATTATCTCTCTCCATCCCTCCCTCCCTCCCTCCCTCTACAGATGGCATGACCAGCATGGCTCCCGCTACCAAAGAAGCAGGCAGCACTAATGAGAAGTCTGTCCCTTAACAGTCCATGCTATAGAGACTCAGCTGTGTCACACCACAGGCGTCTGGCTCTCTGAACCCGGGCCATCGAGCGAAGAGCAGTTTCGAAACACATATATATTCAAGCAGGCCATTTAAACGCAACCAAGCAACCGTTTCATTACCCACAATGCATCAGTGAACCCAATGTGAGGTAATTTGGCAGAACCTGAGGGTTTATGCATCATTAGCGCAGGTGCTCGTGAAAGTTTTTATCTGAGGAACCGGAGTGGAGAACTCATTTAAAGATGCAGGAGTTATCGGAGAATGACTTGGAAGTGGTGGAGAGTAGCAGCTGTTTGCTCATGAAAAATGTAGAAGAGACAGATGGTTCCTAATTGCAGAATTAAGAGCCACTGTAAAGAATTGATGTTAATTATTTTGCACTTCTCACATACTAAGGATATCTGGCACATAGACGTGCACGTCCGTCTGAGAACAGCGTGGCACTATGTTGAACCATCAGACATGGCAGGACATGGCATCCCAGTTAAACAATCAGAAAATCCTAAGTCTGATTGTTTAGAAAGTAATAGAATTGTTTTCTTTAAGGTGCACAATTTGAGGTTCATGACCATAATATAAGCGAAGCATAACAAGTTATAGGCTATGCTGAAGCTGAAGGGTAAAACCTAAAGGTAATAATAAAGTTAGTTTGAAAAGCAAAAAGAACTTCAGAGAACAGAATGTGAAGAGGTTCTTAAAGGGAACAGTGTGTACGTTCTATAGAAATAGAAAGTTTCGTGTGATTTCCTCTCTGACGCAACCTCTACGTTCAAGTTGGGTTTCCTGTCTACTGTATATTCTCTTGTGGTTAAAGCATCTTTAAGGGAGTCTCCCTGTTTCTATGTTATCATTTTCTCTCTGTCTCCAGGATTGGGTACACGACCCAGTTGACTGCAGAGAGTTGATGTGCACTGCCTCTCTTCAGGGAAAGAAAGAGTCCCAGTGGGGCCAGCACTTCACTGCTGATTTAAACAGGCCACAGAGATGGAGAAAAAGAAAAAAGAAAAAGAGTGAAAGCCTGAAAAGAGACGGCTGAAGTGGGAAAGTTCAGTGAAAAGCGCTGAGCAGCACTACAGTGTAACAGCGTAAGCAGGAATCCACAGCAGGGCCTGCAGTTCCTTAATAACAGCTGGGCTTTGGCACTCGGATGGTGGGAGCTGCTCAGGCCTTTCAAGCGTTCTGCTGAGGGTGTAGAGCTCAGCATCCACTGTCAGCTGTCAGAAGAATGCGTATGAACACCCATACACATTCAAACACACACACACACATACTCAAACACACGCGGCAGAACTGCCCACGCTGGCATTTACTTCAGCACTTCTTCAGCCGCGGCTTGAGTGTTTGCTGAAATAATCGAGAGTGATTGTAGAACCCTGAGAACTATGTGTAATGAATTTTGAAGTTATTACCTATTTTACCATATCTCAAGGGCATCATATCAAGTCTAATGCAAACTGAATTTAAGCAAACCAAGTCCTAAATCATATTTGCCCAAACTGAGCCCTTCCCATTGAATTTCTCTGACATTCACGCAAGTAAAAAAGTCTTTGCGTTGCTTGAGTTCAACAAAAACAACGAAAACGTTCATACAGGTGAATCCCTACAATTCATGTCATGATAATAATAATAACAATAAATTTATACAATATTATTATAGTATTAAAATTATTATATTAATTCTATAATCTTAGTTTTAATTATTTTAAATCATAGTTATTTTTGTAGTTAATAATAATATAAATAATAATTATTTATTTTAAATATAATTAAAAATTAATTTTGATTTAAACTAATTATACTGTTTCTGTTACTATTATTGTTATTATTATTTTAATAATAATAATAATAAATCATATATTTTTTTAATATTTTACATATAACTACATCTATTTTTTATTGCAGTTATTTTTTTAATTATTCAGAAGAAGAAGAAAAAGAAGAAGCTGTAATTTGACAAGTAAATATGAAACTGTAAAGGACAGAAATGCGGGCCTTTATTTATGCCCAAGTACACAAGATCATCATACAGTACTTTGAACAGACTGCACTTCCTTTATGAATATAATATTGAAAACAGTCTAAACCAATATTGTAACCTGATCTAAGCCGGTTTAAATTGGTCCTCTACCCCCGACAAGCTACAAAATATCC
Source organism: Carassius auratus (assembly GCF_003368295.1). Taxonomy (NCBI): domain Eukaryota; kingdom Metazoa; phylum Chordata; class Actinopteri; order Cypriniformes; family Cyprinidae; genus Carassius; species Carassius auratus. The sequence goes on from NW_020523597.1 coordinate 247,723, forward strand.
AGAACCTGTCTAAAACCAGTCAACAGACCAGTCTTCGACCCGTTACAGCCACCAAACCAACATAGGCTCACAGACCTACTTTCATTCACACCAAATTACATATGCCATCGACTCTGACTACGGTCTATATCACCGTGAAGGGAAAGACCTCCTCTTAGCTTGAACTATGTCTAGCTTTATCACCTCTTCATCAGTTCACATGCTAGTTCAGCCTTACTGTCTCAGTGATATAAGACCTCAGAGCCTCAGTGCAGAACCGTAAGATAGCATGGCATCGGCAAAGGAAGGTCAGAGGCCTCTACACAGCATGACCTATTTAGCATGGTGCTAATGAGCCTCGCTGACACCAAATGAATAATTCTAGGTGGTGTGATGGGCCTCTTAGCACTATCCTTCCTACTCTATACATAGAAACAGCACCTGGTTGAAAATTAGTGGTCTTTCCCATCTACTGCCCTTGTTCCCTATAGGCCTCTCCATGCCTGAAATTTTATTAGAGTCAGGCCTGTACCTGCCCTTCTCATCCCTGACCAGGAAACCGTACACCATGACCCATACAGCCCCCATAGGCTCAGTTTAGCCTAATGACGATAATGTCAGGCATTTCTGAAGAGCGCAAGGAGGCCATTAATTCATATGAGATTACTTTAAGTGTCCCTTTTAATAACCTAGAGAGCACTGTCTAACTTGAAGGTCAAATTAGAAGTGTCTGGCTATACGGAACTGAATAAAGCATGTAAATGAACTCCAAAAGCAGGAAATCAAACTGGAAAAAGGTCACTCCTATTGCTTAACTAGTGAGCTCAAGTAGCGACATATTTTTACAATATATATACTACACTCCACTTCTTTTGGATTATTGTTGCAAAATCAAAAAGTTTGCACTTCAAATATTAAATTTCATTTTGTAATTTTTCAGCACACATGTCTAAGTATTCTTTAGATATATTTACCTGAGAAGCAAGAAGTTTAATAGAAGTTAGAATCAAAACTGAATGCAAATTAAGTGAGTTTATGCTTTAAACAAGATAAATATTACCAAAAAAAGAGTGAGAGATATACATTTTCACACTTTATAGGTTGATTTTTTTCTTCTTTTTTTGTGAGCAAAAACTTATGATATATTTTTCATAAAAGATGACTTAATATCTTAAATTAGGTAATTTGATTCATGTAAATGTATCTGTACAGTAAGTATTGCTTGGATATTTGTCCTGGACTCATTTTCAGATTTAAAGGTATACTTCATCTTAGCACTGACAGCATTTATGCTTTAAATATGAACAAATTATTTAAAAAAAAAAAATATATATATATATATATATATATATATATATATATATATATATATATATATATATATATGACAGCGCTGTAAGACCAATTGCACTTATATTCAAGATAGAATCTGTGAAAAAGTTAATGCAGCATTTCTTCTTAAATAAACTGAAGCTATGACATTTTGGAAGTTTAAAAAAAAGACTCATTAAGAGGTTGTTTTTAGTGAGCTAAACCTAGGATTGATCAGTGATGTTTTAAAGATGGGTCTTATAGAATAATTGTATTTTCTGTACTTTCCCGTGAGTGTTCCCATGCTATGCCAGAGAAGATTCATCTAAACGTAATGCTTACTTGCCTGTTTGTCACAAACACACATTTGAGAGCATACATTGTGCTGTTAGCAAGACAGCAGCTTAGCCTGCCTTAGATTACAGCTAACGCTTTAAAGGATTGAGGTCAAAACGGATCAGTACTGCCCCGAGACGAAGCATTGCACCAGCTCTAACCATTTCATATACAATCCGTGTCCTTTAGCTGTTTACTATGGTGACTTTGCTTTTAATAATTGATGAGGAGTTTGAATGAGACAACTTCCTTTTCCCTTCCACTTTATTCTCTCTCTCTCTCTCTCTCTCTCTCTCTCTCTCCGTCCCTCACGCCACTAGTAGCAGAGCGTCCATGTTGACATGCAGTGTCGAGTGAGGGAAGTCTGCTTATACTGATGCTCTGATATCTCCATTACTCAGACAGTGATGACTTGGAGATATGTGATGTAAACAGAGCTGGCGAGGGAGCACATTTTTCCGCAGCCATTTATAATGTGGGTGCCGGGAATAGCCGAAGGCACTTTAACAGTGCCTGTCATTCCCGCTCCATCCCCGAGTTTTGCTTTATGATTAAGATGCAATCACGGCTCTTTTGGCAGACTGTGAAAGTGAAGTAAGCAGCTGAAATGGATGGCGAGATAAGCAGCGTTCAGTGCCCGGAGTCAGCGGGGTGCACCATGCACCTAATAGCCCCCTCAAACAGACACAGATCATATCAGGAGCGTATGCTCGGGCCAGTGAGGTATGGCCAATTTGGCCACGCTGCATCACTCGGTTGCAAGGTTTGCTGAAAATGTATCCGAGCTGTGATTTTGCAGACTGTGAATCTCTGATCTGAATCAGCACAGGTCAGGTATGACCATCATGGTCAAATGCTTGGGCAACTAGGCAACAAATAGAGCAAACACTTTACTCAGTATTATTAAAGGAAAACGTATATTGTTCTAAACCAAAATAACTGCACAAACCCATATGACACTATATTCTAAGCCTCTGGAAATGTGAATATAGGCAAAAATCAAATGGGATTTGAGCTATGGTGTAGAGAAGGATTTCAAGCTAATCAAACAGAAGCTATCTTATGGCTTCAGAAGACTCATACTGAATAATATTTAGAATCATTTATTTATTGGAAATTTGGTTTGTAACAATATGATGGCAAGTAAATAATGACAGGATATAACTTTTGGGGGAGAACTATCCCTTCAAAGACATAGTGAAATTAAAACATATTAACTTTCTTAAAAAAAAAAAGTCTTCTATATTACTGTTTTTAATTCATCCATTACTTTGTCTATAGATAAGACCACACACAAAAATAACAAACAAATAAATAGAATTACTGAAATAAAGGAATAATATTATAATCGTTTAAATGTCATACCATTGCCTAATCACAAAGTAATGAAAAGAAATAGTAAAAAATCATCATCATAAATATTGTAACTGTATGAATATATCATTCCCCAATCAAAACATTTATTTGAAATAAACAAAAATAATAACAGATCAATTATATCATAACTGAATAAATGTCATATTTCTTAAACACAAAAAAAATATAATATAATATAATAGACATATAATATAATAGACATATAATATAAATAAGTTCTGTTCAAATATGTCTCAATGTGAAATACATCACAACATGGCGTGGACTGAAGACAAGCTAACAAAACATTGACATGACATGTTAAATCAACCTCATTGAGGACAAATGCCATCCTCTCTAGATATCAAGCACTTGTAGCTTATTTACCAATGTTATAACAAAACACATGATTATAAGACAGATACTGTATCTCACATCAACGGGAAACATAACACTGCCGACTAACACTTCTGCCAACACACACCAAAGACACCAGAGAAGATTATAGGTGACATTCCAGTATGTGTCCTTCCCGACTCACTTCCTCCGCTTGTAATCCAGAGAACAACAAAGGAAATCTTTGATGCTTCAGTTGATGCAAACTCTTTTGATCAGCACTCACTTGTAAAATTCAGAGCCAAAGGACACAAATTAAGCAGCGAGAAAATTAGCTATGGGTATTTTATGCACATATTTTCTTTCATATATCCATTCCATCGCTATATTTTAGTGCATGAAAAATCAGTCCATTTTTTTTACTCTGAGCCATTTTAGTGAAATTCCTTTACCAACGCACAGCGAGAAATCTACACAAAAGGAGCAGACCCATAATCCTCCATTTACTGTGAATTAACTGCACGTAATAGCTCTCTAATAAGAATAATGTATCATAGCAATTAGACTATAATCATCTAATTTTGGCCACTTCCTTTGTGTTTAGTTGAGCCTCCATCCTAATTGCTCTTAACTGTTGATGTTTAATGGGAGTAAAACAACTGAGGCAGCACCGTTTCATCTGAGGAAGGTGTTGTATCCTCAACATCTGTTCTCTTCTCTTCACTGTGCAGCATCCCATGATGATCACTGTGACAGAATCAACTACATGGTTAACCACGTCATATTTATCAGCAGCACATTTCTGCATGAAACGCCTCCCCACTTATTTAGTGGACCATATGCTGTTCTGGCTCACATTTTCATGTGGTCCTAGTGGAGACGCAATGCAAGGAATACCAAAACAAGCTTTAGAAGATTGACTGGAGGAGGGAAAATGGAGCCTTCCGGCTGAGAAAACTAAACCGCCGACTGGTCTCTTTTCCCAGAAGTCTCAGTAGACGTGATCAAACTAGAAAAAAAACACGCTGACATATCACTCCTCGTGCATGGGAGCATCAAACAAGTCACTGTTTCTGGCCAATTTCAGCATAAATTAAAATGCACTAGAAGAGCTGGAATGATTTTTTTTTTCTATGTCAGGCAACCAGCCAACAAACAAGACAAAAGTGTCTGGCATATCTAAGAGTTCAACTAATAGTAATGTTTTAGTCTTGCCAAAAACAAGCAAAATGCGCAATCACAAAAGTTTTTGGCTAGATTTGTTTTTGGACTCGCGAAAACAAATCAATATTTAATACAGCGCATTTTCATCAAAGCGGTCTATGCCAGGTTTATTGTGGCAATAGGTCAAAAGCTGCAATTGCAAATCAGCAAAGTCTGAAAAAACTATCCAGGCAAGAAAAAAAAAGGTCAAAAATATCCAGAATTAGTAAAAAAGCAATATGTATTCCAATTGATTTAGACATAGAGATATATTTATTATTCTTTGGTGAAATTGCAAAATATAAACTCACAATTTATAACTGAGATGTAAACTAAAATTTGCCAAGTAAAAAGGTGTCAATTGTGAGATATAAGCTCAAGAGATATAAGGAAAAAGTCAGAATTGTGTGATGAAATCCATAGGGGAAACAGACTTCCACATAGAACCTGTTTTTAGTTATTCTACACATACTAAAAAGTTCAATTAAGTTTGGATTTTAGCGTTTAACGATCCAAAAGAAACTAAAGTTTTCAGCAGCCCACAAGTCTCACCTAATCATTTTACCTTTCTCTATGTGACATACGAAGCATTGCGATTTTTAGAACTGCGAAGGCAAATAACACAACTTGGTGATCCTATAAACTGAACAAATGAGGATGGTTGTTGGACTAAATTACTATACTGCTGGGATATTTCTCAACAGTGTATTTTTGAAAGCTAGCAGTTTGGTCCCAGAGATCATTATACATAATTTGCTCATATGGCACCTGTCAAAGCTGCTGCTAAATAAATCAGTTTTTTTTTTTTTTTTTTTTTTTTTTGGGACTTATTTTGCCTTTCTAGTGATATATAGAGAAGACAGTGGGGAAAAAAAGAGAGAGGAATGAACTCAGGACTTGACCGTACTTGAACCTACAGTAGGTCTATGTGAACACAAAGTCTAAGACATTCTCTGAAAACTTTTACTTCTACTCAATGCAATGTACTACTGCAAACCAGAGATTTTTTTTTTGCTGCAGCATATAAATAAAAGATCACTGAAACAACCATATTTGCAAACAGGCCAATAAAGCATTCTGATAACAAACATATTGAGCATTCAGACACATGAGGAAAAAAAAGGCAGAAGATATTACGATGTAGCCTTAATATTTATTATGATGTTTGGACCATTTCGAGGTGATTCAATTAAATGGATTTCTATACATAAAATAGTGCTTTCAATCATTATTTTAAACAGGTTTTAAATTCTTAATTAAAACATTTTAGATTTTATTTCAAAATAAAATCCATTTTAATTATAAAGAAATATTGTGATTTTAAACTGACAAACACAACAACAAAATGGATTGCTGTGGACTGTAGGCCTGTGATAGATATATATATATATATATATATATATATATATATATATATATATATATATATATATATATATATATATATATATATATATATATATACAGTAATTAAACAATCAATATATACGTCTTTCAAAGCCACTTATTTGTCTGTTCAGTTCTTTACTGGTCTGTCAAAATAATGTCTTTGAATTTCTTTGAACTATAATAATTTGTAGGCTTTTCTCATAAGATGGAATAAATTGTGATTAATTTGTTTAATTAATCAGCATATCATGCAAATTAATGCAAATAAAACTGTGAATTGATTAAACATGATAAAATTAGTACCACAATGATCCAGTGCAAATAATCTTAACTGCGTGCATGCAGGCACAAAATCAGTCGAGTTTTCCTTTTTTTCATAAAAGTGCCAGGTGAGGTGTCACAGTCAAGGGGATATAAATTAATGTTTTGACGACCAATATTGTGCGTTCATATGCTTGTATACTTCACTGTAACTGCATAAAACAGCCGTGAATGTATTTACACCCATAAAATCAAAGGACTGTTTCAATGAACCAACCAGTGGCTTTTATAAAAACACGTCAAGGCTAAGCAAACGCTACCTTCTCTTCTGACGGGGAAACAAATGCACTCTCTATATTTCATCCGCATGATGGATGTGCAGAAAAGAAGGGGACAGACGGATTTTCCGCTAACAGGAAGAAGATAATGACCAAAATGATTTAGAAGTGTTTACACATCGTCTTGTTTCCGGGCAGGTTTTGCTAATCAGTTAACAAATCATTGATGTATTGTGACTGACTGATAGACAGTAGAGAAAGAGCAGGTCGCAATCATGATATGTCACAGTGTTGCATCATTTTGTTGTACATGGCTAAGCTCTGAGACGCGCTAACAGGATTGTCTGAAAGTCCCTAAGCTTAGATTAACTAGCTATACACATCAAAAGATAAATAGAATGACATACAGACAAAAAGATAGAGTAAAAGATAGAGAGAATGATAGAAAATAGAAGGATTGATAGAAAGACGTAACGATATAACAATAGATAGACAGGATGGACGGATGCACGGACAGACGGATAGATAGATAAACATTTACTGTATGGTCTCTGCACTACATTTTATAATCACATTGTGTCTGACTTTTTTTTTTTTTATCAATAGAGTCAAAAATGCGGGTCCACAGCTGCCGTCACTACAAGGGCTTTTGGCAGAGGTGTCTCATCATTAATAACCATCTAATGAAGATGTCACAGTGCTGCCGGGAAAGCTTGTCATTGTGACTGCTATCCATAGGGGGCTTTTTCCCCATCAGCTCACATACATTTTTATCAGCACTATACATTCTCGGCATGTGTCAAATAGAGATTTCGTAGTGTTAAGACTGTTGGAGGAAGATTGTGGGCTGCTCCCAGGAACCATCGGGTTATTATCGTAGTCTTCATTCTAAAAGAACTCTAAGTTCCCAAGAACATCTCCTGAATACTAAACTGTCCTCTGTACCAATGCTGTCCACTGTAGACTCTCTAGAGAATACAAGACGTTCAAAGCCAAATAATCTGGAGTGGGCACCATGCTGGACTCGGCCTTTAAAGGCTGTTAAAGAGTTGGATTCCCATGCTAAACATGGACAAAGTTTCAAAAATTAAGTTGTACATTTTTGTTCCAAAAATACCTCTTCCAGTTTGTCACAAGTTTCGGAAAGTTTTTTTCGAGTATGGGTCTGTGTGACGTTAGATGGAGCGGAATTTCCTTATATGGGTCCTGAGGGCACTTCTGCCAGAAGAGTGCGCGCTCCGGTATAGCAGAGCAGAGACGAGACATTCACTGATCAGAGCGAGAGCGAAATGTCACAAAAGAAGTGTGTTTTTGGTTGCCAGGGCAAGACAACCCTGCACAGATTACAAAAAAAAAAAAAAAACAGCATTAAGGGACCAGTGGATGGAGTTTATTTTTACAGAGCATCAACGGAGCTGGGCAAGTATTTTTGTTTGTTCCCTGCATTTCGAAGATGCTTGTTTTACAAACAAGGCCCAGTTTGACGCTGGATTTGCACATCGTTTATTTCTTAAGGATAATGCAGTCCCAACGAAAAAGGGTCACGATCGTGTGTTGGAACCGCAGGCGGTGAGTAAAACTGCTTCAAATATCTCTGTGTTGAGCACATCAAGTAAACAACATGCGATGTTGTCATCAAACTGCACTTTCCACATGTACAGCTAAAAAAAAAAAAAAAAAGAAAAAAAAAAGAAGACATAAATGGGAACTTAGTCATTTTCCAAAACCGCCAATCAAATATATACAGTTTCAGTACATACCACATAGAGACGCCTTTGCTGATGCTGCTCTTGTTAAATTTCAGCCTCTGGATCTGTGTCACTGCTTCCAAACGCTCTCAACGAAAAAGCCTACTGGCGCTCGTGATTCTTTAGCTCCGCCCACATGTCAAGCCTCCAGGCGCTCGTGTTTTTAGGGGAAAAATCGGTACAGACTATCTTTCTCTTATGAATATAATAAAACTAAAGACTTTTTGGAGTTATGAAGGATGCAGTACTACTCTATAGGTACTCAAGATTAACAGGATATTGAGTGAAAACGAGCACCCCCCCCCCCCCCCCCTTTAAAATTCCTATTCAATACTTTAATCTGGACTGATGTAAAGAATGCAGAATTCATATTCAAATGTTAAAATTAAAACGGAATAAAATAGAAGTATATTTTATAATATAAGTCTAAATGTAGTTTTACAAGATATATTACCCATTTTTTACCTATAAACACCCAACACAAACATAGTGAATTTGCATGCATTTGTGTACACACACAGCACATACACACACATGCAGTAATATTGCAATATATATAAATTTATATATTAATATTGTTTATTGATGTGATGACAGTCTTGTCCAGTCTTTAGTGTCACATGATCATTATAAATTACTCTAATATGCTGATTTGTTGCTTAAGAAACATTTCTTATTATTATCATCATTTATTATCATTATTAACATTTATTATTAAACATTACAATGAATATAAAGTCCAAAACAACAGCTTTTATTAAAAATAACATTATTAATGCCCTAGCTGTCACTTTGATCCATTTAATATGTTCTTGCTGAATAAAATATATTTAATATATAAAAATATATGTATAATAAATCTTAATGATCTGCAGCTTTTGAACAGTAGTGTATATGGAAATATGTCTTAATTAGTTAAGAAAAGAAATTACCGCATTTTACACTTCAGGGAACAAATAGGCATAATTAATTATAGGCATAATTATGTAATTTTTAAGTATGAAACAAAAACTTGTTGGAGTAATGAAGTTCCTCATCCTCTCAGTCTAATTCAGCATCTTGTGGGACAAGCCTAAATCAAATTCAAGCCTATGAACTGAGAGGGAGACAATTGTTAAGTTTTGAATTTGCCTGAATGTTCCAAATAATACAGTGTGAAAACACACCCTCGGGACAAGTGAAGGGGGGCTCAACTGAACTTTGGTTTGGAGCAAGAAAACTAATCAATGTGAAAACAGCCTAAAAAAAAATGTTTTTGTCCTGGCACAAGCACCCAGAGCTCTCAAGACCCAAACAGAACTCTAAGAGGTGTGTGTGGGAAGCTGGAGCCCAGGCGGAGCTGGAACTCTTGCACTGATTCTCTGGGGGCTGGGTGGTCTCCTATGAAATCCATTTTAGTGACATTGACTGAAATGTACACTAGTGTGGAGAAAGCAGCTAAGAAAGCTTCTTTCTCTCATTCCCTCAGAATAAGAAAGAAAATGGAGAGATGGAGGGTTGCAGTTGCAGTTGAAGGCAAAAGAATATACTCCCCTTGGGTTTGCCTGCACTCTGGTTTCGGCCTGTGTGGGGGATTGGACTCCTGAGGCCCAGAGAGAAGGAAGGGAGGGGCAACACTTGATTCAGCCAATGGGACGTGAGCATCCTCTGATGAAATACCTCAGGAGCACCTTTTATCTGTCCACTGCAGACTCTGCTTCCTACCTAGCATAGTTTTATCTCGTTGACATATCGAGTGGACCTTGACAGGGCCTGCACTAGAAAACATATTATACCATTACTCCAGGCCACATACTGGGCTCATCTCTTTTCCTTTCTCCTTTTCTCCCAAAATCTCTCTCTCTTTATCCCTCCACTCCCAGAAAGAAAGTTCAGGAAGCACAACCCGTGGTGAGACAAACAGCTTTGATACAACAATTGCAGAACAGGTAAAATAATGACCACAAAACAAATTTGGATATTTAAGACACACTTACAAATATTATATATTTTTATGTGCATATTTAATATGAAATTTATATAATACCAAGTGGGAATTTTTGTAAAAAGAAAAAAGCACCAGCTAAATTTTATACACACCCACAATTATTTGATGTTTTACATCTAATGTAATAATATCCAAACTAAACTATGGCTTCAGTGTCAAAGTCATTTTTTGGAATCTGTTTAGGCCTTTCTGACTGTATAGCTTTTCCATTACTATAACTATAAATACAGAGAGGCAAAACTCCAGACAGAAGCTTAAAATAAAATAACCCATAGGGCATTTTTGTTAATACTGTATATATGGCACTATTACAAAGTCAATGTTATTTTTATGATACTTCAATTCATGGCAGAGCTGCAACACCAGAAATGCCCAAACAAAAAAATGCCCAAAAAAAACACTAACTGATATTTTTTAGAAGAGCACAATAACACAAACATTAAATATAACATTATTTATGGATAACATAAACAATATTCATAAGCTAAGCCACTACATGAAACAAGCACATGTGTGTGTGTGTGTGTGTGTGTGTGTGTGTGTGTGTGTGTGTGTGTGTGTGTGTGTGTGTGTGTGTGTGTGTGCGTGTGCGTGTGTGTGTGTGTGTGTGTGTGTGTGTGTTTGTCTGTATGACAGTTCTTTGCTCTCTGTAATAAGTGGCCAAAACCACTCACACATCAACTGCCAGAGTCCCTCTTTGAGCTTCATCCAATGCCCCTCCAGATAGAAGATAACCTTCTCAACCCTCTGGAATAAAGATACAGGTCAAAGCAACCTTTAAAAGGCCAATTGCCATACAGCAAACTACAGTGCAACACCAAAGCTTCCCCAGTATCCCAATGAGCCCACCTGGTCCCCAACATCCACTGAATGTCATGAAGAAACCAGTACAATAACTACTGCATATCTACAGTAGCTGGGTTTCTTGGTTATTAGCTCAACAAATACTTTGATACAAAGACATGGTTTATGAGAATATTGTCATCATTCAGGTTAGAGCTAACAATCATTTTGAGATGATTTCTAGAAGGTCAGAATTATGTAGGTGTCATCTTTGTTCGTTGATAAATTTGATTTCCTAGTTAATTGTAATAAAGGAGCATTGTTTAACCTCACTAAATAATTAGAGAAACTACCAGATTCTTTCTTTCTTTATTTCTTCTAGAGAAACTACCAGATTCTTTCTTTCTTTATTTCTTCTAGAGAAACTAACAGATTATTTCTTTCTTTCTTTCTTTCTTTCTTCTAGAGAAACTTATTAATTCTTTCTTTCAAACTACCGAACTTCTTTCCTCCTGAACTTTCTTCTAGTGTCTTGCTTCCAAACTTTCTCCTGAACTTCCGTTCTTTTGAACTTTCCTCTCAGCTTTCTTCCCTTCTTCTGATCTTCTTGTTCCAAATGTCCTTCCTTCATTCCTTCCCACTGAATTTCCTTCTTTCTGAACTTTTTCTTCTTTCTAGACTTCCTTCCTTATGAACTTCCTTCCTTCCAAGTATCCTTCCTTTCGAACTCCCTCCTGAACTTCCTTCCTACCTTCTGAACTTTATTCCTTTCTTCTTCCTTCCTCCTAACAAAATATCATTCTTTCTGAACTTCCTTGCTTCCTTCCAAACTTCCTTGTGAACTTAAAGGAAAGTCAATGGATCAAAAACAACAAACACAAACAAAAACACAATAATACACAAAATATATATAAAAATACCATATATGACAATATAAAATCAGTGATGATAATCCAGTATCAGATTAACGTATACATGACCCAAATCTATGAGCCCAAAGTTTGGACTCAAACTTCTGAACGGTAGTGTATATTATTGCTGTAGTGCAGATGGCTGTTATCCAAAATAATACAAGCAAACACACTATTTTCATTACATAGATGCTGTTTCAAAGAATAGCAGCAAAATAGGGCAAAAAGTGTCATTATAAACTTTCCAGCGACAGTAACATCATTTTATTATAGCACTGGACCAGAACATGCAGGTCTGTGTGGGCAAATTGGCTATTTTTTCCTCCGTGACCATGACTTTATCTAAACCGACCTGCCTTTCTCTCTGCTTCTTTCTTTTCCCGTTGCCACCCAGCCAACTTTCTCTGTCTCCTGGTTTCATAAGTTTCCTGCTGCCAGAGAGGGTTGGCACTGGTTAAAAAGCATCAGTTTTGTCCCAGTCTGGATGGAGGTCCAGGTGGGACTGTTTGCCTGCAGAGTCTGGCACCAATTCTAGGCATCACTTCTTCACTTCTCTAATCTTGTTTTCCACCTCTCCCCTAACCAATCAGTATTGAACAGCTGAATAAGATGTACCATTGATCACTTTCACAGAGTCATTGAATGTTGCACCTTGATCATTGAGTTTTGAAAATAAATAGACGTTTCAGCATACTTTCATATACATCCATATGTGTTGTTTTGTAACCATTAACAGCTAAACTCTACTTTGTATTGTGCCTAACAACAACCTAACAAATAATGGAAAACAGGCCTGCACTGATCAAAATCAAAGCAGAAAAATGTAACCAGCACCTCAAAGTTTCCACTGCTTGAGCAAGCCTTGACTGTCGTCATCCTTCACCAGCATGTGTTTGTCTCACAGGTGACCTCCCTCCACCTCAGAGGTCAGAGAGCTAGAGAAGTAAGGATGTCTCAGCCAGAATGCCATTAACCTCATGAGCCTGGACAAATGGAGGCAGTGTGATCTCACCGGTCTGCTGGACCCTGCGCCTGATTGCTGCAGCAGTACTCTCTGGGATACTAAGTGTTTGCTGAACTGACCATTAATCCAGACATGGCCTTTCCCTTCCCGGACCCCGACTTATATGAGTGTACCTCTATTCCTGCATCACTGGAGTACAACACTATAGAGGTCATACTGTGTGCCATTATATAGAAACATGGGGTTGCATGACTGACATTCTTATGTGGACATACATACATTTATATACAGCGAGCAGTTATTTCATTATGCTTAAAATAAATAATTCTTATTGTTATCTAATCTGACTCCATTTTATGACATCAAATTCTCAAAGATGAATTTAAGAGTAAGATGCATACCTGACTTTTAGAAAAAAATCGTAGTGTGACATGTGTCCACACAATGGGCTATGGGCTCATTCTCGCTGTAAAAACGCCCTGATCTTCTCGCAAGATTTCCTCAAGTACTCAGCCCAAGACCAACATCACCTGAAATGTAGACAGGAACTAACAATTAGAATTTGTATTGATCGAGTTAACACCTTTTGGGACAAAAGGTCATTTTGCATGAAAAGCACTGGGAAATGACACACCCTCTACAGCGGGAAAAATCTCTCTAAACTCTTAGAACCTGTTTTACCTTTTAGTTTACTTCTTGTAAGAATGAGACCATTGTACCAGATGCACAGAGACAATTCAAATGATACCAAACATGACTCTAAATATCACCTGCATTCATGTAGAACATAAGTGAGATGTGGAAACAGATGTCTGTATGTGAATACAGAATGGCACTGTACATCTCAGAAGATCAGAGTGTCTGAGGTTCTGTGTTTCTTACTATATATCTGCCGATGATTAATGCACAGTCAGTAAAGTCGGTTATCTAATCGGCGGTAAATACCATCAGGTGCCTGATTTCATCATATATATATATATAAAATAAAATGTATGCATTTAGCAGACGCTTTTATCCAAAGCGACTTACAGTGCATTCAGGCTATCAATTTTTACTCATCATGTGTTCAAACCCCCAACCTTGATAAACCAATGCTCTAGCACCTGAGCTACAGGAACATCATATATATATATATATATATATATATATATATATATATATATATATATATATATATATATATATATATATATATATATATGTGTGTGTGTGTGTGTGTGTGTGTGTGTGTGTGTGTGTGTATGTATGTATGTGTATATATATATATATATATATATATATATATATATATATATATATATATATATATATATATATATATACACACACATTGTTTCAAGTTCAACAAGATTTTTTTCAAGTTCACCACGGCTATAACGGACAATAATAATAATAATAATAATAATAATAATAATAATATTTTTTTAAGACAATAAATCATTAATATTCTGAAATAGGATTGCAACAAATAAAACATTTTTTAACTTTTTTAAATTTAATGCATTTCTTCTTCAAAAATCATTCTTACATGATTAAAATAATATATTATACATATAATAATATAATAATAATAATAATAATATTATACATAAAATGCTTTTTAAAATGCCACTGTAACGAAGTGTTCACTAATTTTCTTTTAACAGTTTAACAGTTTTTTTTTTTTTACTTGAAAGCTATAACAATCATTTTCTCACCATTTCCAGTGCCTGCTGAACAGATGCACAAGGAAAACAAAATGGGTGCCTTCAGAATAAAAAAAAAATAATCTGTTGCCTGAATCATTCCATGACAAACTTGATGTTTTTAATTGGCTTTGACACTTAAAATGTGCTATAGAACAGTATCTAACACATTTAAAATCCAGTAATGCATGGATATAATACAGCTTTTTATATATTTATAAACGTAAAGATGTCAGGTTCAGGCATCTAGTAACAGGCCATGGAGCCATTCAAAAAGTATTGCTGTATTTTCTGTGCAGAATCAATGCGCTCAACCCTAAACCCAGATTAAAGTCAACTCTGATCAGATCCCAGCCTGCGCCGAGAAGGAAATCCAATCTGGTCACATAGATTCCTTTCAACAAATCTTGCTGTGTGTTAATGTGTCACAGTGGGGGCCAAAGATTCAGGGAAATGGACGAAGAAAGCCAGGAAATGGGATTTTCTCCACTGCCATGTGCTGGCATGTGTGCTCTCCCCCTCACTGCCCCGATCTCTGCTCAGGAAATTGAAATTTTAATTTTATTAAGGCAAAGCTGTGAGGCCAGGTGCATCTGTGCTTGTGACTTATATTGCTGTGTAAATGGCATGTCAACCAGATCTAAACTCGGCCTACAAAATCAAAGCAGATTAGCCAAAAAGGTCTCAAACCTACCCGTATCGGTCCCTTCAGTCTATTTCCTTCCTCTTCCTTCTTACTGTCTCAATAAAAAACATCCTGGTACTAATCAAACGAAGATTGCCTTTAAATATTAAAACTGAAAAGTTGAAAATGTTATATTAGCATAAAGGATAAACAGTATGTAAACCACACAAGATTATATGTTTGCATCTTTCCATCCATCCATCTATTTATTAATTTGCCTGCTGTAAATGTTCAGCATTCTCCACTAGTGTTAATATTTCTATTTCAGTAGTTTATTCATGGTTCTGTGGTGAGAGAAATTAATTTGGGTAATAGACAGAGTTGATAGTTTCTCTATTAATATGAAAACTAATAATTATGATATTTACCAAACGCTTATTTTAAATGTAGTTTATTTTACCCTCATTAAATCTGCATCTTTTTTGTCTTAAAAAATTACCTTTCCCTCTTCCTTACTTAAAAGCATAGATAATAATGACTGACTTCTTGCTGAGGTCCTGATTACCACAGTTTAAAAGATATTTCCCGACAAGAGGTAAGAAAAAAAGAGATTTGGTTTACTACAACAAATTTGTCAAGCAGAGACGAACCAAGTACGTAAACAAGCTGTTCAGACAAACTCTGCATAATTTTCATTTTGTGATCCACTCATTACCTGCTCTCGTAAACGACTTGTCACGGGGACGACAAGCAGCATCAGAACCAATATTCACCCGGCAAGCTAGCTTACATTAAACAAAAAAAAAAAGGAAAACAATAACGAAATGAGAAACCGCGAGATCAACAAGCCATTTCTGTGCAAAATCTGACATTTTAATGACAGCGACAACAAAATTCAGTCACTCTCGCTCTCGGCACGCAGCAAACAAAACTATTAATTAGGTCACTTTACACCATTACAAGAAGTGAGACACTTGTTCGACAACCAGAGACACCCCCGAGTGATAATGAGGGCAGTTTTCTTTTTCTTCACCTAGAGTGTTGAACTTTACATTAGGTGATTATGTGTTTGTCAAAGCAAATCTATGACAGTCTGCCAAAACAATATTCCACTTTAATAAGGGCTCTGACATTCGGTGAGAGGAAACACCAAAACAATATTACACAGAGTAACAGGCTTTAAATGTCTGATTAGTTCAATTTAATGAGCGCTAACAGTCCCAAATCGATAACCAGTCAACAATGGCACCATGCTGACAGTTAAACTCCATATCAAAACTAAATACTTCTCCCTCAACAACAGTATAATGACCTGTCTTTGTTGTAAATCTGATTTTAATGCAGAAAGACGGGCGCACTGACAGGCTCCAGCTGTGTGCTGCAAAAGCAGAGAGGAAAACATATTTCAGCCACAGAAAATAGAAACGGAGAAGGATTTTGGAGTGTTTATCGTGCTGTTGATCAGAGGCATGACCTTTATGCATCTGCAATGACCTTGGTATCATTCACACAGGGGAAAAAAAAGTGTACAAACCGAGGCAGACTTTTCTTTAAATAAACCCTGCTTGTTTTCGGTTCTATATTTCCTTTTATGGAGGAGTAAAAAGTCTGTAAACGTATATAGCATCGGTGCATTCGTTCTACAGCCTCTTAAGGGCTATTCACATGAGAGTCTCATATGATGGGCAAAAGTTACATAAAGATGAGCTCATTTGCATAGCACATCTGATCAAAGGATTATGGGTAGGCGTCTGAATTGTATGTAGCTCAATTAGAAGTCATGCAGGCCTGAAATGTTGACTGCATTATACTGGAGAACAACGTCGGCCCAAGGTGAACAATCATGATATGAAAGAACCTCGGAAGACGAGGGATAATTCTGAGGATGGATAAAACGAGAGAGAAAAGTGTTTTTGCAAGCAGATATTGTAAAGTACTATCAAAATTTATAAGAACTACTTTCTATAATAATATATTAAAATGTCATCTATTCCTGTGATGCAAAGCTGTATTTTCAGCATCATTACTCCAGTCTTCAGTGTCACATGATCCTTCAGAATTCATTCTAATATGCTGACTTAGTTAATGATGAATAGAAGAATATATATATTTGGAAAATGCTTTTGTACCATTATTACAAAAGTTTGAACAGTAGTGTAGATATGAAGATATGAATCAAATCTACTATTAAGTGCCTTTTGGTTCCTCTTTTACATCAAGAGATGAGAAATACTAAGCTAATAAGCTGCTCATGTACACTTCTCGAAGTCATAAAGTGCCCTTCCAAAGTTCGTCCGACCTACAACACAGACCTCTGATCTTTTCTAGGGCAGAACTGTTGCTGCAAGCATCCGTATCGCATAAAAAGTGATCTTTGAAATTCCCAGTGCTCTAAAATGTTCATTAGCATTCAGCTAAATGCAACAGCTATAGATTAATAGACAAGCATGCTAATACAGTGATTTGAGTGGGATCAAATGCAGTCTCTGCTGTCGTACCTCTAGGACAAGCACATTTGATGCCTCATTAAAAGTTGTAAATTGCTTTTAAAGTTTAAGTTAATTAAGTTAAAGATGATTGGTGTAATGTTTTGTGGCACTAGCATCACCATCATATATCAGTAATTGATTTGATGCATGTACTTTTGTTGTTTTAATGTATGTTTGATTCTGTAGGAGAAAACCAGTTTCAAGCCGGTTTAAAGCTCTGAGGCAAACATGCGGTCCACATTACCAGTTTTCCACAGGGCTTTTCCTCTGTGTCCTTTTTTTCACCAGCTCGGCGAAGCTTTAGTGTGCAGCTGCACTCATGCTGAGCTTGTCAAGAAAATCCAGTCCTCTGTTTCCATTCACCACATACGCTTAACATGTCACTTCTGAGCCCATTATCCCTATGGATGCACTGAAAAAGACTTAAGTACAGAGGAGTACAGTCTCCACATGCCATGTGACACATTCAGAGGTTCAAACGAACACTGCAGCTCCAGACACTTTAAATGAAACAGACAATGCAAGGGTTTAATACGAATTTGCACTCGATTCCAATTTTTTAATGGATAATAAATATTAATTGGCTAGAAGTATGAATCACTGCAAGATCAATAGTGTGATTCATACAGAAAATTGTTCTTCATTAGAATTGTAACTAGAACAATAATTAAATAAATGAAATATCTTCTAGATTCAGCCACAGACAAATTAACTCCAGAAATACATTTGTCTTACCAACATACATTTGTCTTTTTGTTGTTATATTGAATAATACTTAATAAAAAAGTCATTTAAGAATAAAACAATTTAAAATACATTAATAAAATATAATCTATGTATGTCTGTGTGTGTGTATGTGTGTGTGTGTGTGTGTGTGTGTGTGTGTGTGTGTAATAATAATAATCCTTGTTTCTCATCTGCACAGCCTTCAGTTAATAAATACATATTTATTCAAATATACTTTTCAATTTTGCACACATCTACAGTATATTTACAAATGTATATAAAATACTATATATTTTGAGAAATGTATATATTCTAATACATAGTTTATCCCACCTGTTAAAATAAATTACAACAAAATCTAATGTTATAATACAGAATAATCATATATAATAAAACAAACATAACATATACATATATACATATACATACATATATATATACACACACACATTTATACATATACATATTCAAATCAAGTCAGTTTTCCTGAGGAAAAAGGGGAATTTGGCAGCAAAGCAGTAAGAGAACCTTTACACCTGAGCTTTTAATCATGAGAATCTTTACAACAGGTGCTTGATGTGAAAGGAAAAAAAGACTGACTATACTCAACACCTTTATGTTTTGAAAATGAAAAACGACACGGGTGGACCGCTCTCTCACCCAAGCAGCTGGATCTAAGACAAGGCCCTGGGGTAAAGAAAGGCCGTTCAGTGATAACCATGTTGTTAGTCTTCGCTCCCCATATTTCACTTCTCCAGTGGAGTTCAGCTCTGATGTGTTATTCTGTTCTGTTTCTGATCCTGTGAAATTATGTGATGCTGGCAGTTATAGCGGTGCCTTTGAGAAGTCATCAGAATGCATCGTGAATGGCAGTCAGACTGCAAATGGCAAACGCAAAAGTGCCTTTCTTTTACAAATTACGAAAGCAGAAAGCAGAGAGAACTCTTTGTCACGGCCGTCCTCTCGCTCAAGCCCCCTTGATCTCTTGCAAACTCATTCTCACTTTCGAAATAAAACTTATCCAGACACCTGAGTCATACCATGTGGAGACAAGGAAGAGGCACAGATTTTTTGTCAGCAGTTTGCTGAAATTAAACTACTTTCTGTTTTGTTTTTTTCTAAATTCACAACCGCTAAGAATCAGTGCTCTTAACCAGCATTCCGAGGTTCCTTCAGGCCCTGTTTTGTTTAAAGCATCAGACCCGAAAGACTAATTATGATAAATGAAAACGAAATGCCTACAGAAATCCCACAAGACTAGAAAGCAGAGACTGGGGTAAACTCACAATTCAGATAAATGAAAAAAGTCATTTTATTCTAAATAAGGACAGATAGGGTAGAACTTTTAAAAAGAATCAAAGTTGGCTTAAAACAAAACTGCACACAAGTCTGATCTTTAGGACTGAATACGTGCAATATTTTAATGAAATCCAATCCAGTTGTGTGACTGAGAAAACTACAGATATTGTTGTTGTTATTGTCAACTAAAGTGTTATTTTTTAACTAAAATTTAAACATTGTAATTAATGGAAATAAAATGCAATAAATATATCGGATTTAAAAAAAATTAACTACTGTAAATGTACAAAATAAAAACTAAAAATGAAAACACACACAAAACAACAATTTTGAAGGAATTTTCACTCAGAAATAGTGCGTTTCACAAATATTTACAAACAAATTAGCAAATTAGAAAAGTAACTGAATTTTTTTTTAAGTAAAAAGACAAACGTCCAATAATCTTTTTTCATTTTTAATCTTTATATATATATATATTCATTTTTTCATTTATGCTGCATTTCACTTTTTTTTTTTTTTTATCTTTTTCATATTACTACTTGAAATCCTATGCTTGTGGTTTTATGCGGTTTTTCGTAATGTCACTAAATGGCATTGGAAAAATAGTGATTTAATCAAAAAAAAAAAAAATTTAAATAAATAAATAAAATACTCCCTTCCTGACATTCGCTACACAAACAGATAGTCCTGCCCCCAAACTCACACAGCCAATGTTAGATTTTGGATAAAAACGTATAGTTATAAATTTTTTAAACAACAAATAACATGAGTATCTTTCATAATTGGAAGAAAAAATGTATTTATATTTTAATACAACATTATATAGGCAAAAGCTGCCATTCTTTGAAATTTCTCAAGGAAACACCTGTATAAGTAGCACTTTTGGACCATAACACTCCTCCGCTGGTATCCATCCTCATCAACACATTTGTGATTCCGTTCACGCACAGTCAAGGTAATATATTCATGGACATATAAAGCAAAATCCCTGACTGCATATGAATATGCATCAAGTGAACATCTGAAGGAAGGAGAAGGGAGGCGGAATGATGTTGTACAGTCACGGAAGATATATGGAATATGACATTCCACACATGGATAAAACTTCAGTAGCATTAATTTGCTCATGAGGATTCACCTCCCCTGTTAGCCTGTTTTCATTTCCATGACATACTTATGCATGCTAGCTGAGAAAAGTGATCCGTAATATACACAATGTGTTTGCCACTGTATTTCATTCTTTACTGTTCAACTTTTGCAAGCAAAAACTATCAATTACATTATAATTTCCAGGGAAAATGTAATTCCCTGCATGGCAGCACATGCTGATATATTACATAACTGATGTATTTTTTACATAAATGATTTCTTATCATTTTTGTTATAAGTAATGTACAGGGTGTTTTATGTCAGTTAGTAGAAGTTTATCATTAGTTTAGTCATACGTTTTACCCTAATGTTGTTTTTTGTCTTTGTGTGACTCCAAGGTGGCCGTTACTGGCGTGCTACCCTAAAAGATACCGTTTTGTACTTGTACCTTATAACTTTGTACTATTTAAGGGCCAATTTTGTACCCCGAGGAACAATTGTGCACATTGCAATGGTACAAAGTTGTACCTTTCATCCTTGGGGAGGCTAAATTAATAAATAAACAAAGGCAGCAAAATCAAGAACCATCAATGCCTCCTGCTCCGGCTCAGACGTCTGGTGCACTGCCTGGATGCATAGACACATCTGATAAATTTGAGCGTGGGCCTGAGATCGAATGTTCATTCATCACTGCGCGCCAGAAACTTCCGCTCACTGTGGAACTGAATTCTAACACAAACTTGCCAATCAAAGTCACCTCTCTCCAAACTGGCTGTTCAAAGAGGCCTCTCTGAATAACATATGGCTGTAACACTGCTGTCTGACTCTGATCACATGGAAACAGTCTGACTGAGGAGCATCAAGATGCCAGCTGCTTTAAAGTGACGGATTTTGGAAACTGCAACACTAGAATTGTTCCTTGCAGAGGTAAACTAGCTTGTTCTTGCTTTCATGTAAATATAGTCAGCATGGCTTTCAGCTAGTTCTGAGCTGAATTTCAGATGACTCCATAGCTTGCTGTTGTCTGTGTTTCTTGTACATACATATACAACGTATGAAATATATAAATGCTAATATGTTAGGTGAAAGCTATGTGAAGTGATTTTCAGTAAACATAAAATATTGATGCAGTCCAGAAAGAAGCCAGCATAGGACCATATCCTGATCCATAAGAAAGCCATATAGTAAGCTATTTGAAATTCCAAATCTTTCTTCACATAGAGAAAAAAACATGCATAACCTGCCCTAAAGAAATCCTGTGGAAGAAGAATTGCATTTCTAACTCTTGGCCATACATGCATGGTAAACCGCCAGGGACCACCATAGACTTCTTTATTTCCCTGCTTAAAATCCTATGTTTGGTTTAGTGCTGCAGAAAGAAGAAAGATGCCAAAAAAGATATCTGTGCCCAGAGGGCTGACTGACACTCTATAGGCATGATGGGAAGTGTGTCAGTCAGTAGTGAAAGCATTTGAAGTGGTGCCGCTATTCTATACAATAAAATCAATATTTAATAAAATACTGTGACCGGGGCTAGTTGTCACACTTCTTTCTCAAGAAAAAAAAAAGGATGAAAATATTGAAAATATAGAGAGCAAATTTCAACTTTATAGTTTACATGTAAAAGGTTCGGAAACGATCTGAAAGGTTGTGCTACAACTGAAAAAAAGCTTTCATATGCCCAAGCAGCTGCTCCATAAAAGCATGCTTGTTTTACAGCATCTGTTTGTTTTAGTGCAACATTTCTAGGGCATTATTTCGAGGTCTACTGAGTTGGCAGCACTACTCTTTTATATCAGGCTTGCATAGCAGGCTCCCTGTAAAACTCATTTGAATACTGCAGCGTTCTCCTATTCAGAGCTTAATTTATCACTGTGTGCCTGCCCAGCATCAAATATTTGCAATCTGACAGTTTTTAAATAACCAAGAGACTTCTATCAAAACAAAACTGTTAGTGTGATATGTAAATAAGAGACTAAAATCTACTTATGTGAACCATACACATAAATATATGCAACAATTTGCTCGGGAAAGGCATTTCTTAGAATTTATATTAAATTTCATCTAAAGCCTTTATCTTTCAGCATCCTTACAAGCGACCCAAACCATTAAAGGAATAGTTCACCTAAAAATGAAAGTTTGCTGAAAATGTACTCTCCCTCAGGCCATTCAGAATGTAGATGAATATTTTTCTTTATCGGAACAGATTTGGAAGAATTTAGCACTACATCACTTGCCATCACTTCACGAATGGATTCTGTGCATTATGGTTTAAAGTTAATATACCTTGATGGATTTGATTACAGGCAGTTTTTGATTTCACAAGACATTAACTGATCAACCAAAGACGTGTGGATTACTTGTGGATTATTGTGATGTTTTCACCAGGTGTTTGGACCCTTATTCTGACGGCACCCATTCACTGCAGATGATCCAATAGTGGGAAATTGATGTAATGCTACATTTGTCCAAATATGTTCCAATGAAGAAATCATGGACGGCCTGAATATGAGAATTTTTAGCAAATTTTTCAATTTTGGGCAAATTATTTCTTTAAACCTTTGTCAGTTAGATCAGGTGTTTTAAAATGCTTTTTAAGCGATGTATTTTCATTTTTAAAGACCAATTTGCATTGTGTTTGAAAAATGAAGCATTATAAAAATAAAAATAATCATGCTTTTTCCTAAATAAATAATTCGTTTTTGTTTGTCATTGTACTTACAGAAGCCAAAACAAATTGAAATATGATGTGCAACTTAAGTTAACATTACTTTTTTCTATGAAATACTTGTACTGAATATTAGAACATGAATATATTAAGCTGGATACATATGCATTAATGAATTCACAAACGGTGTAAGAATTTCATCTTGAATAACTCATTAATGCCATCCAGAACATCCAGTCATATTTACACTAGTCTGATCTGCAGTCCACAAGCCCAAAAGATCTATAGTACTGATGAGAAGACATACAAAGGAAATCCTCAAGGCATCCAAAGAGAGTTCAAAGTATTTTGAGGTAATTCAAATGTTTTCTTCTGTATCCTCGCTCCCAATTACTGGCTCTCCATTGCTGTGTGTAATTTCTTCAAAGGCATCACTGGAAAAATCACAATGAGACCTTTTGAAATTTGCCTTTGTTTATTCGCAGTGGACTTATTTAAAATCCATTATTTCTTCTAGTTTCTCTGTCAGTGTCACTAGCAAGTGTGACCAACCGAAAGACAAACATCATCAAAAGAGCCAGTATCTCTGTATAAAATGAATATTTCAAACCAAAGCCTTCGAATTAGGGCCAAGTACATCAGAGCTTTTACATCAAAAACTGCCACTGGACAGAAACCTCACGCTGGAGAGCAAATAGTTCTAGATCACAAATACACATTAACCGCATGCAGAGACCGCTGGCTGTTCGGAATTTTACTAAAGTCCAGGCGGCCTTTCTAAAGAGCAAATCTAATCAGAGCAATATGTTGTCATATTTTAGTACTATTTATTTAAAAATATACATAATTTGTGCAAAAAGATGAAATGATAAAGGAAAGATGCTAACTTCTAATTATCTAAATATAAATGTAAAATTCTTGTGAGAACTGAGATCTAAAATGACAGTTGTAAGAAACGAGTCAGAACTCAAAAAAAAAAAAAAAGAATTACCCTTTATGTTTTTATATAAACTCAGAATTCAGAGGGGGAAAACTG
Source organism: Carassius auratus (assembly GCF_003368295.1). NCBI lineage: Eukaryota > Metazoa > Chordata > Actinopteri > Cypriniformes > Cyprinidae > Carassius > Carassius auratus. Next base: position 272,182 of record NW_020523597.1, read on the forward strand.
CGAGATATAAACTCAAACTGCAAGATTTAAACTCAAAATTGTGAGATTTGAATATTGAGAAGTCCGAATTCAGAACTTTCCTTTTTTTCAGAATTACGAGTTTGTATTTTTGTACTTATGCATTTGTATCTCACAATCCATACTTTTTTTTCTCAGAATTGCAACGAAAAAGTCACAAATATGCAATAGACATTACCTTCACGATTACTTCTTTTTTTTAATTCTGTGAAATGAAATCCAGAGCATATGGCTGATTTCATGCCATTGTATAAATGATGCATTTAAATGCCATCACACTTGATCTACAAAAGAGTGCATCTTTAGACTGGGACAAGAAAAAAGTATTTTAACATCAAAAAGAAAAATGACACAAACCACTTTCAAGTAGTCATGCAAGCTTGTCCTCAGCCATCTGGCTTGCTCTGAGCATTGTGCCATTGGAGAAATTACCTGGTGGTGAACAGGCAGAAAACCAGATTAAAGAAACTACTGTATGTAGTGAACTACATGAAGCTCAAAATTGCTAAAATACATCAAAGCCGCTTAAAACAAACACTATACTCTTGCCGCGTCATTACTTTTTTTCATTGCATCAATTTATGTCTCCATAATACTCATGAATAATGCAAAGGAACTAACATAAAGATGCAGTGTAAATATTGTTTCATCGCAGTTGGAAGAGATAGCGTTCTTTAATCTTAATTAGACATGAAGTGATCTATATCTGATTCATGAATAACCTTTTGCCTTTTCTTAGCACATTAGCCCAGACCCGCAGTGTGGAGCAGCAGAAGAATGACCTTAATTTATAAGAAATATCATCCTTGTGAAAAACACAGCATGAGGTGTCGTCATAGTCTCATATACAGACACCACATAATAAATTGTCTGTTCGTCCGCTACATAACTGGATAGTTAATTAGAGAACGTCCTTGCCTGAGTAAGTACATAGTACGCTGCCATAAATTGTGTCCATGGTGCACTTTTCTTATATTAGACTACAGAAAATGGTGGCATTTGAGTACTCAAAGTCTAACTGAAAGTGCTGGCCTCTAAACTTTATACTTCCTCCACATTCTCTCCGGTCACATAGATCAAAAGTTTTCAAACTGGGTCTGGAAAAAGTTTGGGGTTGTTGTTTAAAATACAGTGGAAACTGTAGTATTACAATAACTGTTTTCTATTTCATATATTTTCAAATGAATTAATTCCAGTGATGGGCAAATCTTAATTTTTAGCAGTAATAATTGAAATATTTTACAATTATAAAATGTCTTTACAGCCATTTTACAGCCATGAGCAGCTCTTGCATTGCAGCGGTACAAAAGAAAACTCATATCTCAGCCGTTCTGCTCGCAATCGATACACAAGTGTTGAGTGGAGACACACACAGATCAATGCAGCAACTGCGGCTGTCCGTTTTCTGAAGAGAATCCAGCAGAGCAGGTTCTGATGGATGAAACCGCAGTTCAGAGGTACTTTCTTCCACTTCAAGAACTCTGTCATTCATCATGATGAACCTCCAGGGGTAACGAGGATGGAGATATTTTGCAGTTCGTTTAAAAAGCCATCAAAAACCATCTCGGCCAATTAAGCTATAAAGCAATCAAAGTAGATAAAGGACGCCATGTGTTGGTACTGACAGACCTGAACAACATACGTAAACGCTGGATCAATATTAAACAACACCATAATGCAATGCGTTACCGTCATGTCGATATTCTGTGGGCCTTTCTGCTTCTTCGATCGCCGACCTTGATTTTTAGCAGTGTAATCATAAGTGCACGAGAATGAAGATGCACTGTCCAAGATGCTGACCGTGGTTCCTCCAGGGCGCAGTGGCATCTGGCCGTAGAGGTGAGGCAGTCATGCTTGGGTTTGTGCTGGCTGAGCAACTTTCCATTACAACACAGAGGCCCCGAATACAGCACGATGTCCAGTTGCGGCACAGGCTTCATTACTCATTTGGAAGAACTAGACTTAAAATAGAGGCAGGCTAGTTAAGGGCACTTACGTTGCTCATCTGAGGACATAATCACCTCAGCAACTTTTTACTAATTAAATGCATTGCGTTTCTGCTGCATTATAACCTCGTGATGGCTGTAATTCAGACAGACAGCTGAATTTCATTTTATGGCATATGGCAAATCAGTTTATAAGATTTGTTTAGTTGCAAATAAAGCGTGAAAATCAATTTTTATAAGAAATCTGATTTCTGGAATTTAATTTAATTTAATAATTTAATGTTATACACAATGAAACCAAAACAGTAATGCTGTCACTTGTTATTTTGTGCACTTTATATGCTTAGCTTCACAGGTCAAAACAACATGTAACTACATTGTTAAAACTACTGCATACAATAGTGTGGTTGATATATTAATTATTTCAATACACAACAGAACACTAAACTGAGTAATAGATTCCACAATGCAGTGCACTCAGCTTTAGCTTCCATTTACGGTATAACAAATGAACCAGAAGCAATGTCCTACAGTATTTAAATAAGTATTTTATGTTAGAGCGCAACAGTCAAGTTACATATATTCAAGTACTTTTAAATACTGTATGTTTACATTTTTTCAATGTACTTTTTTTTATTCAAATCAAAGTTTGTAGCTCCTTATTCAAGACATTTCAATATATTTTAAATCCAAATAGGGAAAAATGTATGGGAAAAATACTCGGAAAAAAGCAGCTGAGACAGTGTTGCGCTATACTTTTTATTTATTCTGACCAAAATGGCAAAAACTAATCACTTGTGAAATAGCAGTTTGATTTATTAGCCTTAAAAAATAAGTAAACAAACTAATTTAGTGTAGTGTGAACCAAGCCACAATAAATCGACAAATCCATGGCATCCATGAATGGCCCGCATCCTGTTTTCTGAACTGACACCAAGTGAGAGATTTCCACCACACGGAACAAAACACTTCAGAAACACATGCCTCAGAAAACACCATAATGCCATGGCCTTTAGCACTCACATGTCCCCATATACGGTTGTCTGGACATCAAGCTCACCTATCACAGTTTAGAGAAGCTATTAAACCTACTCCTACAGTTTAAATGTCAAGTATGTCTTGGTGTTGGCCTGCTGTAGTACTGACCACAATTATATTGACTTACAGCAGTGAAATGATGTCTCACATAACACTGATGAATCTGAGTCGGCTGCATTTTACTCTTGACCTAATGTGACTTAAAAGGTCACTGACATCGGTTTTGGAAACTCTCTCCTCTCTATCTTTTCACGCCAAAAATATATCCATCAAAAGCCAGGCTGGCTTATCTCTTCCCAACACCATTCATTCCAGAGCGATCCGTCTCTTTAGTGTGAGGAAAATCCTCACCATCAGAGGCTTTAAAAGCTCCTCCTCTGTTCGCGTTCCTTAAGAAGAGAGACCGTTTTATCACAGCAATTCATCTTAGTGCCCCCTCTCTCTATCTCACGGGACTGCTGGTACCCTCATATCCAACACCCAACCCTTGCCAAAATGGGTCAGCAACCTTTCCGCCCTAATGTCTTTTTATAGAAACACAAAAGCCATTCTTTCAGACACAGCCTTTGTTTTGGTGTTTTTGTGCAAAGATGCACTTTTCTGCAGCAATAAAAGCATGCATTTTTCAAACCTGTAAACCATTTTCATGAAGAAAAATGGGCCGAATGCAGTAATGGAGTTGGTTCTCGAAGCATCTTAGATCCCTTTTCCCCTGTTAAGGGTTCAGGGATTGAATTAATAAGCATTCAAGAGTACTTGTAATGAGAGGTGAGTGAGTGGACAGCCTATATCGAAGGGCACTTTGTCTGTCTATACCGCAAGAATTTCAGCAGAATTTGAATTCACAGGCAGTCTGAATTCATCTGTCAGTGTGACCACACACCACAGAGGAGGACTTGAACAAACAAGAATATGATAAAAAAAATCTGCCTTTATTTACAATAAAAAAATAATAAATCTTTGGCTGAGGCCTATTATATGGAAGATGTATAATATACAATTTCCTGCTGTTTCAGATACCTTTTAAAACCTTTCATTTCATTTGACTATTTAAAATATTTTGTTCTTGAAACTTATGAAGGCTTGGTTCCACTGAAAAGTAGGTGTGATTTTTTTTTTTTTTTTTCTCACACAATTTTGACTTTTGCTTAGTAAGTTTAGATTTTACAATTGGCTTTTTTTCTCAATTGCAAGATATAGATTGCAATACTTACATTTTTCTCAGAATCACGAGATATAAATGTGCAATTGCAAGTTATAAACTCAGAATTGCAGGATATGAACTCACAATTCAGCGAAAACAAAAAGTCAGAATCGTGAAATAAAAAGTCACAATTGCCTTTTTTTTCTTTTATTTATGGTAGGAATGGGCTTCCATACAACCCAGCGCTGTTGTTGTTAAAAGGATCATATGATGTTGCTAATAAAGAACATTATTTTGTGTATTTGGTGTAATCAAATGTGTATTCAAATACTTTACATTATTGTTTCTACTCTATGCCCGGCCTTTCTGAAATGCTTTGATTTTTACAAAGATCATCTTTCTGAAAAGCGAGGTGTGCTCTGATTGGCCAGCTATCCACTGCATTGTGATTGGCCGAATACCTCAAGCATGTGATGGAAATGCTACGCCTCTTACCATACTGTAATGCCATGCGAAACAAAACCAACAAAACCCATTACAAACGAGGCCTTTGTTGCATCCAGTGGGGACATAATTACTGATTGTAATGACTTATACTGTGTTTTTACGCGTTGCATCACGCAGGCAGGGTAAACATAAAACCATATCTGCATTTGTAATCGGAGAAACGACAAACAAGCGCTACCCTACACTGCTCAAAACTTGCGTTTGAATCATCAGTGGCAAATTCCTTAAATTTCAAAACATACTTACAACGAAACACAAAGCATCTCAATGACGGGAGTTATAAATTATAATAAATAAATAATAATAATTTACTGCTTATGGCTGAAAAGCCATTAAAATAGTAAAATATGGCTCCCATTGTGACAAAAGGGCCAACAGCTGGGCAGAAAAGGTCAACATGAGTTAAATTACTTTTTGTCTCAAAAACTCTTGAAATGTTGTGTGAAGTCACAACAAAAATAAGACAGAAATTACAGAATAGGCTTTTGCTGTACAATAACACTTTTGAAGCTTGACACGAAAAACACAACTAGCTTGGTATCTTTGTGCCATATGACTCATCCATGAATGACTCTTCTGAGTCTAAATAAGAGATTTTTATCACACAGGGCAGAGCACTTCAGAGACATGACCTTTAGCATTCCGATGTCCTCAAACATGGCAGTCTTGACATCAAACTCACCTATCACACTTTAGAGAAGCTAAACCTACTACTACAGCTTAAATGTCAAGTGCATCTTTGTGTTTGCCTGTTGCAGTACTGACCACAGCAAGAAGTGATGTTTACCTGATGTCTAGCAGTCAACGAGCTGAATCGAGCACCTATTTAAATGGATTCCCTCCCTATCTGCCTTAAAATGAATCTTTGTTATCAATGTTATTTATTTAACCATTAATTTACCATAATGCAGTATTAATGACTGGGAAGTGCACCTGTTATCTAAGTTGAAAGTGGTGCATCAGCAAGCTCCTATAATCAAAAAGGCTGTCTGCAACATTAGAGCCCAAAGTTCATGATGTAGACAGCTTTATTGACTTTAATGGGAGCAATTTAGTTTTGTGGCATCCCGTCACACAACATACTTGCACTGTTGAATGGGTGCTCTCGTTCCAAGACCTCATAATTTACAAAATAAAGCACTGGTATCTAGAAAAGTTGTCTGCTTTGAGCAAAACTAAATGCTTGCTGTGTATATGTATATATTATTCACTAAATTTTATTCAGTTTTAGTTATATTTTTTTATTATATCAAGTTAAACTTAATAATGAGATGCCAGCTTGAAAAAAAAAAAAAAGTAATTTTTGCAATGTATGTATTTATTTAATATCAGTTAATAACATTTTATTGGCAACTAATTAGAACAAATGTTTTCATATTTTTCTTTTATTGTATTCTAAATAATGAAAATATGATTTAAAATAATAATAAGTTTAAGTAAACTATTATAACCCTAATGTGAATTGTATTAAATTGGTAGAAAAATTGTAGTGGGTGGGGAGGGACTCAAAAAATAAATTATAGTATTCTACATATTTCACATCGAGCAAAACAACATGAATCTAGACCTTCTTTACAGTATCATTTTTTGATAATCTTTTATGCCATGTGACAGTAACCCATTACGCATGCACTGAAGCATTGCTAAGATATGAACTCATGTCGTGTCATTTATTCGTTGATGCTCCATGCAAACTGTGAGATATTTATCAAAAATATTTAATAACTATTATGCAGCACTGCCTCAAGAAGACATTTGGTTAAGATACACGTTAGCAAACATTAGAGATCAAATTAGATTGCCATATGGTTCTAGGGGCTGCTAGTTGGAATAGGCAGGAAAATAAGAAGAAAACTTTGGGTGCTTGAGTCCTAATTATCGAATCACAAATGACTGATACGCTCATAAAGATTTCACCAATACCCACTTTACGCTCAGGCAGTTCCTCATGGCAAACTGAAGATGAACTAGTGCATCAGTTAAAAATTGATCTTCTGTTGGAAGCCACCACCTATCAGCGTTGCATACTTATCTGTCCACGGGAGAGGAAGGAGGATTTTTTAAAACCTATTCTCCAAGATCACACCAGAGGAAACAGCAGAGTTTGACACACATGCCGCAACACTTAGCTTTCATTACATCCTGCTGCTAGACCAGGTGTAAACATGGGTGTTAAGCGTCACAAGGCAGACTGTTATTGGAGATGGCATTTCTGTTCCATCCTGTTAACAGCTGGGTGATTTAATGATTCTTTCTGTTCTCGCTTGCTATTGGTGATCCCGAAGCATCCTCTCCCTCCACCGAATTTACCTTGATCTTCTCGGCCTGTTCTTCCAAGGGTCTGGCTTCCAGATCAAAGATCGTGTACCTGTCATTAAAATTTCAATTACACTAAAACTGGGCTCTTTCACAACTTCAATGGGTAAGCCCATCTGTCCAGTACCAATTTCCGCTTACATGAAAAGCATAACATTTATTAAGTCTGTGCCGATCAAATCCACAAAACCTTTTATCTTTTAATTCGACATTTCTAATGCAAACCTCTTTTCCTGCAAAATTCTGCACAGTAAAGGTAATCGATTTTCTACAACGGTGTTCCCTTGTAGTGTTAAATGCAATACTCATAACGCAATTTTGTCTTAATAAAATAATCTCTGGTCATTTCAGTAGCAGTCTAGAATCATACTCCAGGGAAAGAAGTGTAAGACCCTGAGTTAAAAACGAAATAATATTATAATGTATTAAAATACTAACTTGTCATTATATCAATGAATAAAACAAAACAAGATCAAATGTAGCATTACCAAATGAAATTTCAAAGCGTCTTCGTGTTTTTGTGCATCTCCTAAATGGTACATACACAAGCATCCTGTCGAGCAGTTATGGCAATCCTCCAATAATAAATGTCAAAACTATAATAATAAATGTGTTGATTTGATATCACTATTTAGTATCCTCTATTAAAAATAATGGTCCTAATCTAATAATAGGTCTGTTGCTGTATGTCATATTTAGGAGAATGTAATTCATCTGTCCGGCTTCAGAAGAATTACACTGTCTATGACCGTTTGCTCACTATAATGTTGTTTCAAAGTTCAAAACAGTTGGCTTTCCTTACTTTCAATGTACTGAGGACTGTGCTGGTGGGTTTTTTTAATCAAAGCAATTACAATGAATAAGGACCAGAGCTTTTACGCTTCATAATGGAGCCAAAATACCGTAAAATTATCATTAAAAAATATGTGCGCTGTATTAAAAGTCATCTGAAGTCAAAAAATAGTGTTTTGTGAGGAACACACTGAAATTCACTGAAAATCTTCAACTCTAGTGAGCTTCAACTGCTGGGACACTGAGTCATTTTGAGTCAGTGAATTGAACCTGAGAACCAAATCAGTTTGAATTGTCAATAAAACACAGAAACCTAACTTATTAACTGATCTGGTTAAAAGATCTGATCCAAAAGAACAAACCATTCACTGCATCCAAGGAGAGCCAAGGTAGATCTCAGCATTTTTAGGGAAATAACATCTAGTGCTTTGATGTTCATCACACAATGCTATCATATGACTCGATTACTCTGCATCATTTTCGAAGCTCCAAAATATGGAAAACAAACACAATTGCATTGCATTTCTTCAGTCTCCAAATCTCTTTTTCTATGATCCATGGACAAATGTCATACGAAACAACACAAAGGTGAATAAATGATGGGTGAATTATTCTGATGACTAGCAAAAACTGTAGCAGCATGTATAGAAATGTTAAAGCCTCTATCGGTCATTGTCTTATCGTGGTGTTCTATATGCAGAGCGCTCAATTTAGAGGACACCTTGGGCACCAGAGACATATCGTAAGTCTGGGTGACATTTCCAAACTCGGACTGGTGATTTCTCTGTCTCAAGGCCCTCCTTTCATTATGTCTGCCTAGCTGGCGGAGTCAAGCTGGTTTTATGAGTTTCATAATTCCCAGGCCTAACAGTGACCTGGGGGTCCATAAATGTCTGGCTCTCCATCAGCTATGCTACAGGACAAGTGCACACCCTCTCAATGAGCCTATTTTCGCCATGACAAAACTGAGAAGAAACCTGATGGGGAGCAGAAATAACAATATAGATGCAACTCTGACATTTTTCCCCCACTCCTGCAAGGCACACTAGGTGTTTTATCCAGGCTGCCTAAATTTGTAGTAATAATGTGGCTGGTTCCTCCTGAGAATAGTCTTGAAAGGTGAAGTCGAGAGAGGTCAGTCCATCAGCAACAACCTGAAACAGCTACTTCGGTTAAATGACCGATATTTCTAAACACGTTCTGGATTGCTCTGAAAACCAGCCTTTGTCAGAGCACGTCTGCTCTTACATTTTTTTGCTTTTTCACTCAGCAGGATAAATTGACAGCCACTAAACTAAAGGTCATCTGCAAAATTGTCTCAGCAATCTAGGCACTTTCCATTCCTCCATACCTCCCATAAAAAGCCAAGACAGGTTGTTTACGCCGACACAAATCCTAAATGATGGCTTTACGACAAGCTTCATAAAGAGAAGCGGCGCCCGAGTTCATCGATTTACGCATTTGCTTATTCATCTTCGACATTATGCGTCTGTCCCTCGGTTTCTCGCTGCCACACCAGTCACATCATCAAAGGCAACCTCGTCTCATAGACAGAGTAAAATTATGCCTTTCTCTTCTCTGGCTCACAAACAAATGAGTGGCCCTGACTATTCCATAAGACTGGTGACTCTCAGCTACATTCACAAAGAAAGGAAGCTTGCTCAATAAAAAGAAAAGCCTTTTGAGAGAGGGGAAAACTTTTAATTAAAGTTCTACCACATTGGTTCTCAAATGGTTTTGCTTAGTAGTGTAGCAATCCTAACCCTTATTTTTCTAGACATTTTCTTTTACATTATGTAGGTTTTCCTCATGGTTTGTGGATCTGAGGAACTTTGCTTGCTTTTACAAAATGTAAAATTCACACAGCATTGTCTATTTAAAAAAAATCTAAGTAAAAAAAGTTTAAAAAAAAAATAATCTGAAGTTGCAAATAAAACAAACATTATTAGAATATGGTTTAAAAGAAACACTCTAACTTCAAGTAAATACTACACCTTTTTTATTTTTGTCAGAGTATGTGTCTGGTCAAATTTTATTTTATAATTTTCTCCTGCAACCCCAAAAATGTAATGTAAAAGCTTTGTTCGTCTTTGGAACACAATTTAAGATATTTTGGATGAAAACTGGTAGGCTTAAGACTGTCCCATAGACTGCCAAATAAATAACAGTTTCCAGGTTCCAGGAAAGTATGAAAAGCATCGTCAGAATAGTCCATCTGCCATCAGTGATTCAACCATGACATTATGAAGCAACGAGAGTACTTTTTGTACACAAAGAAAAAAGAAAAAGGAAAGACTTTATTCAACAATTCCTCTCTTCTGCGTCTCTCCAAATCAGTGTACGCACTTCTGTATCAGCTGTGGCGAAGGATACGTTTTTTTTACTTCTTTTACACTTTGGTTTGAAAGCAAACAATGCTTCAGCACAGTGCGGAGCATAAGCCATCTGTGTACCCTGATTTCGAGAGACACAGAGGAGAGGAATTGTTGAATAAAGTCTTTATTTTGGTTTTCTTCATGTACAAAAAGTACTCTCGTCGCTTCATAACGTCACGGTTGAATCACCGACGGCAGATGGACTATTCTGTTCTATTATTTATTTGGCAGTCTATGGGACAGTCTCAAGCCTACCAGTTTTCATCCAAAATATCTTAAACTGTGTTCCAAAGATGAACGAAGCTTTTACAGGTTTGGAACGACATGGGGGTAAGTGATTAATGACAACATTTTCATTTTTGGGTGGAGTAACCCTTTAACTCAATCCATTATTTACCATTTCTTTGTTATTGTTTATAAATATTTACTAGCAACTTCTGAGAGAAAATAGTTTCAAAGTAAATCCTAAACCAATTTTGTTCACTGCATGTGGTTAGATGCATTTTATTACATTGTTTTTTCAACGCCTGCAACCCAAAAGCCAGTCTCATGATAATCAAATGACATTTATAGCTTAGCCGACTGGATAAAATTGTGTCTAGAACAATCAGTGCTCAAGAGCAGAAATGACAATCACATTGTGCACTTAATATGGGATCTATGAAACCGAGGAGTTATTCCAGACCTCTTCGATTCTTCAAGCTATCTTATAGGCCTATAAACTAAGACTTTTGGCAATACCCTGCAAGGGAAGAATGTAGTTTCTGTCCTCGTCTCTAAATGTGTTATAGTCATAGATTTGTTTACTACAGCCACTCCAGACATTGTCTGGGCAAACACTGTGAAAAATGAGCCAGTTTCTTAGAGTGTTTCTGCCAGCCAGCACAATTAGATTACCACCATCGTCATTATAATGTTTGTCCCTCCTACTCATCCTCTATTGTTTGGATTCTCATGGGAAAATTCACCGAGGTGTAAAGCTGCCTTTGCCAACTAGTGCAATGACTGTCTGCAATATTACAGTAACAGTATCATGTAATCATATTCATAAAGTACACTTGTGGGGACTGCAGCAGAGGAAAATGATCAAATCAATATGGTCACAAACTGAAGTCATGAGATCTACTACCAAGAAAAGGTAAGGCCATAATAAGCAGTGCTGTCCAGTTTATGCATTGAACACCAATCACAATTTCCTTTTCAGCCCAAAGCCTGATGCCGTTATTATTCAAATCACCTACAAAAAAAAATCCATGTTGCTAGACTAACTTTGAGTTATCAGAGAATACAATACAGTTATGATTAATCTTGCCTAATCGATGCAGTCTAGACTTTTTTTAAATGCAATGAAGCGACGGCAACACCAATGCCATGGGTTTGATTACAATGAAATAGCAAAGTATATTTGCAAATATAATTGCGATTTAAGTCGCTTTGAATAAAAGCATCTACCAAGGCAAAGTGACCTCAAATAAAAAAACAAGGAAGTTTATTGAATACTTCATCTCTACTTGTGCGTGGAGTTCTCAAGAACTGTGGTACACCGCTGAGTAGTAACAATCAATCAATTGAATTCACTACACCGTCCAAAAATATGACTATTTCTACATAATTATCTAACATATAAAAAAAAAAACTTTGTTGAATTTCCAAAAGCAAAAATAACACTGATTTATAACATTACCATGATATAAAATTACTCATACTTTGATGTAATATTCTGATAAGTGTGCCCACTCCTTGCACAGAGCTTTTTTTTTTTTTTTCTCATCGAAACTCAAGAAAACAGCCTCTCATCATGATGATGGGTGTGTGCGTCTTTGCAAGCGTTAGGTGTGAGGATCTAAACCTGTAATGCAACGTGTGGGTGGCTCACCACTGGCATTAAAACAGTGTGAATCATAAAATGAATCACTCAAAAAATGCTATCTTTAACGAGCACACATCTGTGCCTGGCCCATAAAATGTTAGTCATTTATTTTAAAGAGACAAAGATACATTTAACCTTAATTACACATAATTTGTGATTCACTTTATTATCACAAATTCACTCATTAACCCTTGCGCCTTCCATAATTACCAAATTTAAAAAATTTGATATTACAAAGGGACTTAAGACGAAAAAGAAAAAAAACATCTTACCTTCACCTGTGGAACATAAGTTGGATATTTTAGAAAATATGTTACTTGTTTTATTCTAATGGAAGTGTAAGAGAACATGGCATGTCAAGTTTGGCATGTCAAATAAACAAAAGTATGATAAATGCATCAAACTTAAAGTCGGATCTTTTAAATTCACAGTTGATTTGGTGCATTGAACCAATTATGAACGAATCATTCAGACTGAAATGATTCTCAACTCATTAGTGCAAATATCTTAATTAATAGGGCCATTTGATTTCCACAATGTGGAAAATGCAGATAGAATTGCAAAAAAAAAAAAAAAAAAAAAATCATTAATAAAAATGGAATTTACTGTATAATGCAGAATTTGTCAAATGTTGGATGAATTAATCAAAAGTAGGTCAAGTGCATTTAAACCAAAATGCATATGGACTAGTGTCTGTGAATATTAAACCATAAAATACTATTTAAATATGAACACATGTTCTGTGTGTAAATATAACCTCTACAACTCACTTCATTAACATTTTACGATTTCTTTTGAAAACATCTATCGTCATATCATATACAAACAGAAATTACCATCATAAAAGTTTGTTTTAGCTTGAATAAACTGTAACAGAAATATTACTTATTCTTAATAATTATTCTTAATATAAATTATTAATAAAACATTATTTTTTAGTGAAAATTCATAGGGCCTTAAATATTTAATTTGTGTTAAACGTTTAATAAATTGCTGTTAAATTGCTTACATTATATAAATTATGTAAAAAAAATTAATTGGACATGCTTTTACATGTTTTTTTTCCATTAAAGCGGTCTAGAAAAAATAAAATAAAATAAAAAAAGGACCCCAGAAAAAAAAAAATCCACAGAAGAAACAAAGTCAAAAAAGTTTGTAAGGACAAGAAGGTGAGTAAATGATAAAAGAATGTACACTTTTATGTGATCTATCCCTTTAACCACTCTACTGTGCTAAACCTTTACTAATGATGGGGTTGAATGATCGAAGTCATTGATGGGAACTTTGGCACCTCAGTTTTTGAGTGAAAACAAGCATTTTTTCTGGATCATTTTGGCAATTATCTCTCAAAAACTGAGGTGTATAAGCTCAGATCAATGAGGCCTTCGATCATTCAGTTCCAAAAAACACAAAACCTTGTGCTAATTGAATGAAATCAAGATGACAAAATGATCGAATCCAGTACTTAGCAATAATACAGCATAACAAGATAAGAATTTATGAGTATTTTATTTTTTTATAGGCTGGTTTAGTTTTTCATTTTCAAGTGTAACAAGGCAGGGGAAAATTTTTAAAAGTACAAAAATGATCACCTTTTCTGGGGCAGCTAAAAAGTCAGTAAGTTTTAGTCCAATGCGATTCTTACGGGGTCGATGAGACAAGAGTCGTTTAGATCCATTTGCGGACATTATCGGTAACAAGGTCAAACACAGGCAGGGTCGAATCAATAGCAAACAGGTAGGGCACGGGCAAAACACAAGAATATGCGTGAGCATGGGTTGATGATCGGCGAACAATATCAAAAATGAGGGTAAACCAATTTTTATGCATTTGCATTACTCATTATGATATTTTCTTTCTGGTCAGTGACTGGCTATCCTCAGTCCAGCAGCAATCAGCTACACTGCAATACATGTACTATCCAGGTTCTACATCCTGTTCCCAACTCCCCTTAGGATTTGGCTAGACAAAGTCATCCATAAAGAGGCGATCAGTTAGTGTTCTCTGCATTGTTCCTCAGACACAAAGTCAACGAATAGGGCAGGGACTCCTGGATCTCAGGAGAGCGCATTATTTCATTAAGAAGAGGACACAGTTCATATCATTCAACACTACTGGGGATATTTTTCTTTAATAGAGTTACAAATACAAAGGAGTCAGTTAGATCCTTCAGAGACTATTATTGCAGTTTAAGCACTGTGCACTTCAGCAATCAATATGTCAGAATAAATGCACATGGGTTTCATGTCATATTTGGGAATGGGTATTTCTCATGCGTATGGTACAGGTTGTACTCACCGTGAGTCCTTAGTGTGTCTCCATGCGGTTGGCCTCATTATATGTTATATCCGAATTCTGTTATATCCACAAACTTGTCTTGTATTTACTGCCACTTTAGATATATTCATTGCATGCTCACAGAATAAAATTTGTACTTCTTTCAAAAACATGGGAAAAAAAATATTCAATGTAATATAAAATACTTTAATAAGTTATTCAAGACATTTTCTGAAAACAAGTCTTAATACCTCATGGTAGATTGATCTTTTTTTTATTCAAGTTTAGTATCTTTATCTAGTTTTTCTTATAAAATATCAGATTAGGAATAGAACAATGCATCCACAGATACGCCAATCCAAGCTGAACAAAGATTAAAGTAATTGCACAAGCAAGCAGCACCATATATTGCACCTGAAATACATTCATTTTTTCCAATTAATGGACATGGTGAACCTGCATTAATAAAATGAGTATCAAGTTTTAATGTCCGTGCTTATTTGAAACAAGAAAAATTGAGGGCTATTGTTTGCACGGGCTTGTTACTGCTGTACTACTAATGGCCTCCCAACTGCCACATTTACAGATACACTTTCTTGAAGTCCGTCCAAAATTTGAGTCATCGACTTAAATGAGAGAACGGAATTAGAACATCCTGCAGCGTGGGATTTGATGAGTCTACCTCTCACTTCCCACAGATGGATAAATAGATGACTACAGATCATGTAGGCTTCTTTTCCTCAAGGGAGGCTTGACAAATCAAATGGAAGTCACAAACTTTTGCTTTGGATCCGCCAGGCTTTACGACTTTTTCCTGTAATGCGTCGTACTGCCTGTAGATTTCAATTTGACCGTCCCTGAACCCTAAGAGCTTCAAAGCGACGTTCTTCTGCATGAGGTATGATTGAAAGGCTGCAAACTGGTTTTGTATAAACAATTTAAGTCCTACCAGATATACATGTCCTCTCACACGAGAGCAGGGGCTTCATTTGGCAAACATTTCAACTATTGGTTGTGCTTTTACCCTCATTTGTGGCTAAAGAGCTTCCCGACACCATTACGCTCTTACAAGCTGAGCCTAGCACAACAAACATCAACAGGAATCCAAATGCAAGAGGGAGGCTATGATCCATTGAAGTCAACAGTACACAGTATTAACTGATCAAAACAGAGAACAAAAACGCTCAACTATTAAAAGGAATATGATAGCATAAGCTAGTGTTGAAAAGTCTAGTTTTGGTCACTTTGCACTTTGACGTTTTTTTTTTTTAAGTACAGTGCTGTTCAAACATTTGAGACCACTAATTGTAATACAAATTGTATTTATTAAAATGCAAAATACATTATTTTAAACCAAAAGTATCATCAAATAATTAAAATCAAACACAGTTTAAAAATAAATTAATTAATAAATGAATAAAATATAAATTATTATTATAAACATTAATTTACATCGTTTTTATCTGTATTTCCAGGTAATTTTAATCAATGTGGACTGAGACTTTCGGACCCCAGTGTATATGTTGTGCCTTATGCAGAATATTATTCACACACACACACACAGCCACTTCTATCTTATAGAGCCATAAGTGTAAGAGTAAATCCTACCGGCCAGCAGACATCATGCTTAGAGTGACAGGGTGACATCACCCAGGCTCAACACAGGTGTTTCACTGACAGGAAGCTCACCGCACCGTATTACCTATTCGTTATTTAGCGCTGGCAGGCCAGATTTTAACCACAGGCCCCCGTCAGCACAGCTGGAGGCCAAGATGAAGCTCAGGGACTCAGATGACATGAAAAGTCAGTTACTGGAGTCACCTCAGCATCAGTACAGCAAGAACATCAGCAGAGCAGCATCAAAACCATTTAACCCAAAGTAAAAACAAATAAAACACTTTCATGAAGACACTAAGATCTGAACTATAATACTGTTTGTGCAATGACAATGACATTTCAAGGATGATCAATACTGAATTGTGCTGCTGGTGGAGAAGAGGTAAACTATCATTATCAGTCTCACATTTTTCACTTAATTAAAGGATCCATCCATTGTTATTTTAAATAAGACCGTATTCTTGTTTAAGTAAATACAGCCTTGGTGAGCATAAGTGACTTCTTTTAAAAACGTTTTTTTAATAGACACTAAAAATAAAAAAAAATATTAAAAGGAATTTGATATCATAAAAAATAAATGCAAAAAATGGTTATTGCAGAATTAAAGAGACAATCTCACAGTAAAAACTTTTTTTTTTTGCATGATAAGTTTGAGACCATTAATTGTAATGCAAATTGTATATATTAAAATGCAAAATTAATCATTTAAATCATAAAAAATAATTGTAAAAAAATAATATATAAAATAATATCTAACAAAAAAAGTATATGATTTAAAAAAAGTAGAAATAGTAAACATTTATTATAAACACACACATATATACATTTACTACATATACATATATACATATATACATATATATATATATATATATATATATATATATATATATATATATATATATATATATATATTAATCTGACATTATCTGTCGTGGTGCTTAAAGAGGTAGAATATAGCGATATTCTGAGTTGTTATTTTTTGCTGGTGGCATTTTGTACACATGAACAAAGCATGATGGACAGCTTTAGCATCGGCTAAGAAGATGTTTGGTCCCTATACTAAAGCATAACCCACTATAAAAATCAGTGGAAGTCAACATGACTAGCTTGTACCTGTTACCAGATTCTCATTCAAGAACACTGACAGCCTTTACATCCCTGACTCACCCTCTGTAAATGGACCGTGACACCTTTCTGCTTCCATCATGTCATGCGTCCTGATGGATCTCCCTGTCAGCAGTTCTTATAAATGGTACCACGTCACTTTACATACGTGTAAAACACATACGTCTGTGACAACAGGACATGAGCAAATATTCTAGTTGCTGTCAACTTCACACACAGATAAACATCTTCTTAGCCGATGCTAAAGCTGTCCATCATGTTTTGTTCATGTGTACAAAATGCCACCAGCAAAAAATAACAACTCAGAATATTGCTATATTCTACCTCTTTAAGCACCACGACAGATACTGTCAGATTAATATGTATATATGTTTATATCTGGTACATAAACTGTAAATTAATGGATTAAAGAAAATATATAAAATGCATCTTTTGGTTCACTTTTGAATATACACATTTGGCACAACCCTGATTAAATAACAACTGCACAGTCTAGACTCATACACATAAAAAAAATTAAATGCCACATTTTTTTAGAGCCAATATATTGCAAAGGTCTTTCCTGTTAAGTTAAATATGCAAAATTGCTTCTATTTGTTGGAATTTATGATGGTCATTGTACAATATCCTATAATGCTGTGCTGCAGCTAAACATGGAGGTTTCCCATTATTTGGAAAAAAGATCTCACACAGAGATTTCCATCATCACACGCATATATAAAGTATTAATTAATGTTCTTCTGCCCTCATGTGGTAGAATTACCTCTAAACTTAGTCAGCTCCCATTACATATGAATAACAGTATTCTAAATCATTGTAGGAAACTACACCCTGAAGAAGTTAATGGATGAGGGTCGTTACAGACTGCACTGGCAGTGATAAATATGCTTTCATATGTAACCATCAATAAATATTTAACTTGAGTTATAGCTAATCTTGTCTGTCAGGGTCTGTGCAAGTGGTCGATACTAAAAAAGAAAAAAGAAAAGAAAAATGATGGCATCATCAGAAGGTATTTTGAATATGCATTGATACTGAATAATTACCAAATTATTATGATACCACAGTATTATGGCACTTCAAAAGGCTTCCATCGAAGTACCAAGCACCAAAAAGCCATAACATTATCATATTCAAATATATTCTTGAGAACGCAAAGTACACTAGCATCAGTATGGCACAAACAGTGGAGAAATGTTTTAAATCCAAAAGAGGACCCATGCTCCGACTCACTATTACCCTGGGCACCTTTGTAAATAGAATTGTTATCATCGGGTAAACAGAGAGGCCAGTGTTTCTCCAGGTTAACCAGATCTCCATGGAGTGCATGACTCTGTTCATGCTGGGAAAGGGATGATTTAACCCAGCAAGGTTGGAGAGAAGCAAAAAAAAAAAAAAAAAAAAAAAAAAAAAAACTTCTACACAGATTTAAGGTTCTAATAATGTTTTCTTCTTATGAGAAATAAAACCTACTTCAGATTCAATGTCCCACAGAGGGCCGCATGTTTAAAGCTTATGAAAAAAAAAGATCATAGATTACAAACTTCTTTTAGAAAAATTTTAGATTGTGTGTGAACAAATTGTATTGAAATTGCATGTAACATCACTTGTGGTCAAAAACTAAAATTTTAAACGTTACTGAAACACGATCTTTACAAACAGTTTTATAGATTTCCATCTTTCTCCATTCAAGTACATACAGTAGGAGCTATACTTGTACGACCAAACCTACATAGAAAACAGTTGCCCGGAGGTTTTACCAATCCAGCCACAGAGTTAACTGACCTGCCAGAGGGACTTTGAATACACTGCTAGAGAGATTGTAAGAGTACATCCTTTATTTCGTGTGCAGCGGCAGCACTGAGCATTTCCATCGACACGTTCTCCTCCGGTTGGGTCTTTGGAGACACTCGGAGAAAGGTTTTAAATCTAACGCTGCACTGGTGAGGACCTTATGAGGGAAAAATCTAATAAAACCCTGCTCCATAAAACCAAGAGAGGAAACAGCAGCCAACACAAACTCAGTTAAGCAGGCCTGAGAAATGTTTCAGGAAGAACTATCTGAAAATATATATGCCCAGTTACAACAGATATTACTTTATGCAGGATCTGGCGACATTGCAGACACTTCAAGCAGATGATCATCATGCAAATACTGTAGCAACAAAATCCAATTGCCAAGAACATCAAAGCAGATGTTTACAAAAACTGCTGATGCTCATGCACACCTACAATTCTGATTTCATTTCTGCACATTGGCTCAGCTGTGATAAAGAAAGATGGTTAATTAATCTTAGAAGAGGCAAACTCATCTCATTTACTCAGCCAATTTTAGCTGGTGGGCAACTGTAGGGATTTTACAAGTAACCATCTGATTAAACATCTGGATTGTGTAATTGCAAGAACATTAGATAAACTGTAACAAAGTGCAATAAATTAAAAGAAAATTGTGTAGACGTATGTTAGACTTCTGACTTGCAGCATAAAGTCTGGTCCAATTTGAAGCTCATTCTTGAAGAGATTACCCACCTAAACAAGAATGACCCACTTAAAGAGACCATATGAGAACAGAATTCAAATTACGTAACAAATAGTGTTTCTGTAGTTCAAGTGTTAGCAAGCAAGCAAGCTCAAGGTTGGGGGTTCGATTCCCCAGGAACACATGATAGGTAAAAAATGTAGGTAATATAATCAGACTACTTTACTTTTTATTATTTATAACGCAACTCGTTCATCACATTGATTTAAATAGGATAATATTGAACATATTGCAATTAGAATGCAAAAAAATATATATATATTCCATTTGTTATTAATAACAAAATGAATTAAGCATTACATCATGTCAAGGTTTCCCAAACTCGGGTTTGTGAAGGAGCTGTAGGGGATTTCTGAGTTTAATGAAAAGCTAATTAATTATAAATAAAATACAATTAATAACAATCTAAATAAAACACTTAAAATATATATTTTTTAAATGTGCATTTCATTTAGGCATTTTAGAAATAAAAATGTAAAAGATTTTTTTGCATTTGTGTGAATATATGTGATCAAGTAATTCATAAAAAGTAAGTGTAGTCTGATACAAAATATATATATACACACACATACACACACACACAGTTTCAGAAAGGATGCATTAAATTGATCAAATTCTGGCACATTTGATCAATTCAAAAAATCTTTAAAACTTGACACTTCTTTGATTCCTCAACAAAACACAGTTCGAGCGAACACATTATCTTCTCAACTAACCAACCCAGCCGCCATAGGGAGAATAAGATGCCTGTTCCTTTGAAAATGGGCCCATACAGTTACATTTCACATACCGTAACGACAAATGTAATAAAAGGATGGGGAGGCATATCAAGACCATTAGTTTCTGTTAAACCTTTCGTTTCAAGCACATCACGGTCGAAACTCCCACCGAAAAATCCTATATGTGAACAATTATTTTCTTCATCTCTTTTCAACACAAAATGGCAACTCTGAGAATGACAAAAGGAATTCATTTTAGGTGGATTTGTAGGGCTGGAATAAGGTAGACGATCGATTTTTAACAGCGCACGGTGGACAGAAAGTGAGAACGTGTGTGGAGGCTTTAAACGAACAGGATTTGATCTGCTTTCTCTTCCTCCCTCTAAACCCTCTCCCTCGAACACAATCACTCTCTCATTCTCCTTCGGTCTCTCAGGCTACGCAGTCGTTCTGTGAGGCTATTAGCGCAATCAGACAGCAGCTGCACACTTGGCTGTATAACAGGTATTCACAAACAGGATTAGACTTGGCAGAACTGTTATGGCTACGCTCCTGAGGACAACTAGCTTGACAGTTCACTTTTGACGGCCCAAGCGTTTCCCTCAGAGCGCCATTGTTTGCTTGTAACAGGCTTTCAGTTGTGCAGGCACAGAAGTGTAAGACATCGATTATGGCCCATGCGCTGTCTCTCCAGTCATTCGACCATTGTTAGCTGAGCTCTGACAACTAGGTGTATTTAAGGTCTGCTATCAGAAGGAAAGAAAATCAATTGGGGCTGATTTTGCGTAACCTGCAAGCCGACATTAAAAAGCCGCTTGGAGTATGGTGTACTTTGCTGTCCATCAAAAGGCTGGAGAAAAACCATAGCAGATGAACACAAGTCAGGGGGTAGAGGTTGCTTTGATTGGCAGAGTTCTTCAGGACAGGAAGTCTAAGGACAACAGAACAGTCGGTTTGTGGACAGGTACAGGACAGCATCTGTAAGGTGATGAATGCGCATCTGGGGTATCGAAGACTTTAACATCAGCAAATCAGACCGGCGCAGCATGTGGTCAAGGTAAGGGGAGTACTTAAACATGAGGAGAATGTATTTTATGTCAAACCCAAAATCAGATAGCATTACCCACAAGAAAAATTAACATACCGCTTGAAGTTTGGTGTATTTTACTGTCTGTCTATCACAAGGCTGGAGAAAAACCAAAGCAAGTCTGGGATAAAGACTCCCTTGATTTGAAGAGTTCTCCAGCACAGGACGTCCAAGTACAACACATAACAGTCGGTTTGCAAACCGGCACAGGACAGCATCTGCAATGTGATGAATGTGCATCTGGGGACACCGAAGAGTCCAGCATCAGCAAATCAGACCGGCGCAGTATGTGGTCAAGGTAAGGTGAGCACATAAAGGGGGTTCAAACTGAAAAACAACTTTATTCCTTTCTTCCCAAAGAGGGAAATCATTACCCCTAAGAAATATTAACATGACGCTTGAAGTTTGGTGTATTTTGCTGACTATCACAAGGCTGGAGAAATACCAAAGTAGATAAACACAAGACGAGGATAAAGACTCCCTTGATTTGTGGAGTTCTCCAGCACAGGAAGTCTAAGGAAAACAGAATAGTCACTTTGGGAACTGGCACAGGGAGCTTCTGCAAGGTGATGAATGTGCATCCGGTGCCACCAAAGAGTCCAACATCAGCAAATCAGACCAGCGCAGTATGTGGTCAAGGTAAGGTGAGCATATAAAAGAAGCTTAAAAAGGAAGACAACTTTGTTCCTTCTTTCCTAAAGCAGGTCATTTATTGTGCCACTAGGTGACAGGGTTTCCTGACAAAAAAAAGTCCTAAAACATGTCTGATTTAGCTGCTGTAGACCAAACCTCAGTGTCAGCAACTTCCATACACAAGCCATTACATAAATCTCGACTGGGCACCGTGACGAAAAGCACCGTCAAACAAACTCGTTAAGAGTGAAATTGAGTTGTGATTTTGTGGTATACGTCAAAGTTCTGTGATCATGTCCAGCAGAGTGAAGCCGGACTTACGTGAGTGCAAGTTTGGCCGAAGGGACGGATCTAGATCTGGTCAAAAGGGACGTTGGGCGAAAGGCTCTTACACGCATAAGCTCTGCTACCCAAGCGAGAGACATGATGATGTATTACCTCTGGTGCTTGGGTTCCACTGGCAGCAAGCTCGCAGAGACTTCCAACACCCCCTCCAGCACCAATTACAATTTCGGAGCATCTCTCGCCAGCAAGGGGCTTTTCCATTCAAGCTTCTGCCGTTCTGAAATGCACACAAAGCTTTGCGTCACTGCCTCACTCCCCAATCTGTCCACTCATTCATGTACGGTCTCTTTTTACTCTTTCCCCAATCGTCACCTCTCTTTCCCTTTCACCAAACAAAATGACTCTCCATTCCCCACAATATAGAGTATCTCCTCAGCAAGGAAACTGTAGTTTATTGAAGTGTGGTATTTATTACTACATCATGCATTATGCAGACCCCATTTCAAGAAAGAGGCTCAATAATGTATCAAGTGAACAGCGTATCTGGTAGCACACAGCACAGCATGTGTAGCCGTTCCCGGTGAATGCGGTTTGGAAAGTGGAACTCGTGAGTATTGTAGTGTCTGATGTCATAAAGATGCCCTTGTGTATGTATAACTTTCCCAGAATCACATTTGCACACGGCATGCATCTGAAACAGAGGCAGATAAACAAGTCTAAAAGGGTTACCTCTCTATCCTGATAGAAAAATGCTAATCAAGATCAAGCCTCAAGCAAACTGTGCAATTGTTTCACATGAAGTAGTTCAATCATGAAAAACAAATTAGCAATTTGACATGTTAACTGATGCATGCCACACACTGTCTGAGACACCGTAAACTCTCATTTTTCTTTACTACGGCTGCAAGTGACACTTATTGCTATTCCTCATACTAGCTGCGATGAAATGCAAGTAGCAATAGATCCTTTCTTCATTATTGTACATCAGTGAAATGCATTACTAAAAACGCAGGATGTGGATGAGGTTCAAACCATAAACTGTTGATTGGATCGAGGTAGATGACTGAAGAATCCTGCATGTCACCAGACAGAAGTCTGCAGTTTGATTAAGGATTACAAGGTTAAAAATATATATATATATATATATAAAATGAAATGCATCATGTATGAATCTTTCGTATATCGGTTGAATTTTCTTTCTGTGCGGATTTATTTTAAGACATTTGAACAAAGCCTAACCGGAGTGCTTTTCCTAAAACCAACTATGGTCAAAATTTCTGAGCACAAACTTGTGACCATAATTAGCTAACAATGCTTTTGGGAAATGCACCCCAGACCTGTTTCTAGCAACAAGCAATTGTTCCACACTGAATGCAAAAAAAAAAAAAGACACAACCACAGCAAATCGGAAGTTATTTAAAGCACAATTATCAAAAACACAATTCTGGACCGATGGGATTTTACAGAAAAATAAAAAAGCAGATCAATAAACTGCCCTATTGCTTGTTGCAGTCATGACTGGTTGGAACAAAAACTCAGATTAACATGGAAGAGCATTTATTGCTTGTCACTTTATCGGGGGGTTTTTTTCACAGTTTGCTCTAAAGAGATGAATAGTACCTGCAGCTTTGTAATATCAAGCTGCGTTATTACTTTACAAAGTGATAAGAATTTTATCTGGCAGACTAGAGCTATATCTAGAGACCATAATGTCAATACAATATTGACTTAGACTAGACTAGTAAGCAACTATCATCATTCAAATCACTGTAAGAGCCTCTTAGCTATGTTGTAGCAGCAACTCTAAACATGCTAGCAGCCATTTAGGTAAAACCTGATGCAAAACATGCTCACATTGTTGTAGAAAATGTAAAAATATAGCATTTTATAAATATTAGTATTTAACCGTTTTAGCTTGGTTTATGAAAAATGCTGATGGATACAGGTGCACAATTAATTAAGGAACTTGAACTGTCAGACAGACGCTATTAAAACATCAACATTCAAACATATGGCGGAAACACATGCTGCTTGAATAAGTGTTCTGTGTGTTCTTGATAAAAGATGCATTTTAAGTGTCTAATGAATTTGGTTTAAAAAAAAAAAACAACATTCAGCAGCTTTTAAAACACTTAAGAATAACCTGCCATCTGAGAGCTGTACAGAACCATAGGAGGTCTTAAACACACAGCGCAGTGACGAAAACACCTGCTCACCTGCTGCACTGACATTTATGCTAATTGTTTGATCCCATCTGTGGAGCGATAGAAATAACTGAAGCAAACAGTTTACTGGCAAACAATTCTGTGTTCCCAACACATCCTTGTGTCTTAAACATCCTATAGCGCTGGGTAATAATTACATTTATCGTAATGATTGCGTAATTAGTATACATAACCTCTCCACACATCCTTTCACCCAGAGTCTGATTTCAACCACCAACCCTTCCCTGCGATCTCATTACGGATCTAATTTGAATGGCTGTATAGAAAGTCTATACAGATAGGTAAGGGTTTTCTAATTTGCTTGCAGCGCCCTGGCACAGCAGATGGGGAGCAATGACAGCTCAAGATCCCTGCACAGTCTCTGCTCTCTGTACTCTCGGCATCAGAGACGTGGTCGTGTTGTAATCTTTTATTCACATTGGTCACAAATAATAGAGTGTCAGTTACAATCCAGTGCACACTGGGCATAATAGAGCTGGGCAACATTGTGAATTTAAGAATGGCCTTTGTTTCAATCCATTAGTATGAATGTGAATTGAATGCCCCACTGGTCACTTTGGAATATGAATTGGAATGACAGGAAGAAGAATAAAATGAACTGCAGTTCAACAGACTTTTTATCTGTTTCATTTTATTTGGTAGTTATTTAATAATTTTATTTGGTATATACTTGCATGTAACCAATATCATTGAAAAGTGTGGGTTTTAAAAGAAACTAATACTTTTATTAATTGAGAAAACATTAAATTGATCAAAAGTGACAGTTAATTCTATGTTACAAAAGATTTTCCATTTAAATACATGTAATTCTACTTCTTTTAAACTTCCAATTCAAAGAATCCTGAAAAAAATGCATTACTGAATTCTGTTTCGCAAACAAAAATATTAAGCACAGCTGCTTTCAGCATCGATTAAAAAATGTTTCTTGAGCACAAAATAAAAATAATAGAATGATTGGAGTAACAACTGCTAAAAATGTAGTTTTTTGCCACCACTGAAATAAAAATGTGATTTTCAAATTTCAAAAAAGAAAATCAAATTTCAAAAAAGTTTTTACTGTATTTTTTCAAAAAAGTTTTCACTGTATTTTTTTATCCAACAAATCCATCATTGGAGAACATAAGTAACTTCTTTTTAAATAAATAATTTAAATTTTAATAAACATCATTCAATTTTATATTTAAAATATGTTAATAATGTATTTATATATACAACAAAAAAACAAATTTTTTTTTACATTTTATATTTGAAGAGATGCAAAAGCCTCCAGGTGTCATTTGAAATTTTCTTCTTAAATGAGCATTTTTCTCAAGCTCCTCTGTTTATGTTCGGTTATTTCACTTTAATGGCAATGAAAAGAACCTATTGGTTGCCATTAACATGAAATTACTGAACCTACACATAGGTATACAATTTTAAATAATATACTTGAAAATACTATGAAAAATACAAACTGCAAATCTGCAGTCTTTTTGCTTTGTAAGTTTAAAAAGCATTCTAATCAGAAATTACAGAAAACCGCTTCAAACCACTTAAGTAGGAGATGCGACATGCTGATTCAAAAATATCTAAATGCTTTTATAAAGACAGAATATGCAATACTGAATAAAAGGATTATGCTATATGAGTCATGTGTTTTAATAAAGCCTTACTGTACCATCGAGTTAATCCTCCTGCTACATGATCAGGCAGAGAATTAAACCCCATTATATGCAACCATTACACTGTAATCTATTTTTCCCCATTTCCTCTTACAACCAGGAAATGCTGATTTTACACAAAATAAAATTAAGAGCAGCAATTTTGGAAAAACAATCCTCTGTGCTCACTTCCGGAATGGGCAACATTAAACCCACTTCACTTACTGGTATGTTGGATGTAATACCATTGCAGTAGCTAGCTTTCGACCTTGAATCATAGATAAATTATGCACGTGAACTGTAATGCAACCCTGGTCTGAAGCAAAAGCCAAGTGCTTTAACAGTGTAACAGCTACCTGTTCCATTATGCACAATAAAGCCCCATAATGGGCCTGTCTGCAAACAACACAGGAAACAGCCATGTGTGACACCGAACACTTTTGGCCTGGATGTGGCACCCCAGTGAAGTCAAAGACAGAAGGGAAGGACACACACCTGAACAATCATGTGGAGGGATGACTGCAATTTGAGAGAAGTGGTGATGTGCTTGAATCAAGAAAAAAAGCAAGCTGGAAGTAGGCCTGGTCCACTTTGCCACAGCTGCAGCTGTCAGAAATTAGGCTGGGGCCCTTTATAGTTTTTTTGTTGTTGTTTTTTTGTGGCTGCTGAGGTCAAAATCAAAAAGGAAGAGTTGATGTTTTCCACCAGATAGGCTTTATTACAAGTCTGTGTTTTAAACAGCTTTACTCAAGACCTCAGTGATCCCTGTTAAAGTTCTCCTAAGAGGCTACTAGCTGCGGAAAAATGGCAGACAGTTAGCAGCTCCCATCAGAACCTAAACTATGAGCCTCGGCCCTTTCCTTTCACTCTGGCTGCCCACAACAGCTAGTATGTCGGCTACTGAACCGGTGTCCAATTAAAATCACTCTGCTTGGACTGCTTCCCAGTTCAACTGCATTGGCAGGAAGCTCTAACGTTCAGACTGGGAAAGATGAAAACAAGTGTAGTCTCATTCAGCCAGACTAGCATTATCGAGATTTCTTCTTTTTTTCAGGTTTGAAAGGTGAAGATCATTACAAACCACTCGTCTTTTCAAAAAACTAATTACTTCAAGTGTTTTGACTCGGAGAAGAAATGTCATCCTTTCTCACTAGAGACTACAGTAGAAGCTTGTGGATTGTTATAAAAGCTCTATTATAAAAGCTCTATTATAATCCTAGGTGTACGCTTAATAGACTTTTCCTGATAGCATTCTGGCCTAACCGTATGAAATCAAAGACTCAAATTGCAGTATCAACAGCCATACACGAAACAGAAACTCCATACTGTATATAAAAATAAATAAATAAATAAAAAACAGATATAAAAATACACACAATATTTTCTAGACGCAGTGGTAAGGAAATCAATAGCAACACTGCAGTTCCAGCCCATTCTAATTGCGTTTCAAGTCAGGGATGTTGGGCTACTGTCTGCTGTTTTACGAGGACCAACAGCGCTCTCTAATGGAAGTTTTAAAAAGACTCCCTCTTTGGGAACTAAATGGTGAACCACATCAAAATACTTCCTCTTTTTTCACCGTCTCTGAAGATTACAAAAGAGCATCGGGTTCAAACAGGCCCTCAGAAGAAGCACTGCTTCAGCTGCTTCTGTGATCCATCAG